>NC_034409.1:33379600-33656914 GCF_002078875.1 Numida meleagris | reverse complement strand
TCATGATCATCAAGCAATTAAAAAAGAAAAAGAAAAAAATACTAAACAGAATAAATCCTTAGTGCCTTTTGATGTGTCTGAGTCTAGTTATAAATAAAAACATGAGAGAGAAATATTTTTTGTAAGGAACCACCACATTACAGAGTTGCCCAGATCGTGTTATATGTATCTGGCAGGAATCCCTTCTCTGACTCCCAGGGCTTAGTGATGGAGGAGGAGTGAGTGTGCTTCTCTGTGTGCTATTCCTTCCCTTGGTTGGGTACTTCTGGCTGCTCTTCCCTCCCAGAGGAGGGCTTCCCAAACTTGGCCCAAACCTCCTTCATTTTTCTACTTAACCTGACATACAGAATCGTGAACATCTCTCCTTCATTCTGCTAAGCCAAGGCTATCATTTGCCACAAGCAGTTCCTGTTAGTTTGGGCAGAAGAGATGCCTGAGTTCTTTTTCCTCAGTTAGAAGATTGCCTATCAGGTTAAGAATATTTTGTTTCAGTCTAAAGCTTTGACGATGAAGTTTCAGTTCCAAGGTGGTGCAAGGACCATGTGCATCATCTGGAGGCAGGGCAGCTCAAGGAACAAACTTCTGCAAAGCTGAGGGCAGCAGATGACCATGACAAACCAGCTGTCTAAAACACTGCACTAATTGACTGGGAATCACTGGGCAGTTTGGTCATATTATCCTAAATGTAAAGGGAATCCTTGCACCCAAGGAGGAGCTGTAAAATCTAAATCTAAAACTAAATACCATCAGAATGCAAGGCACTATTCAAAGGGTCACTGAGCCTCGACTGGCCTTGGTAACTTGACCTACTTTCCAATGGAACCCAGAGTGGTTGTGGAGTCTCCTATTCTGGAGATATTTGAAACTCATCTGGATGCTTTCCTGCTCAACCTGCTGTAGGGAACCTGCTTTAGCAGGGGGTTGAACTAGATTGTCTCCAGAAATCCCTTCCAACCCCTACAATTCTGTGATTCTCTGAAAAGGTGGGTTTTGGTCTCCTACCTCACAACGCAGACTCACCATGTGCAGCCTGAGGAGTGGTTACCTTTGAGTAGGCAGTTTACTCCCTTCAGTTAGCTTTCAAGTGTTTTATCCATCCTGCTAATGAAGTGTTTGTCAGGCATGCCACTCCTGAAGAACTACTCTGTTCTCTGTGGGTAAATCACAGACCTGAGCCTGCTGTGACACTGCTGAGCTGTACCCCTCACTCCTTGCCAACGGGCAGCCTTGTGGAAATGTATGCATCCGGCTGTTCTGAAGAAACAGGGTCTCCAGCAGAAATCACATTTTGGCAAAAACAGTGTGAGCAGCTAAATCTACACTCCATAGCTGTGAGAGGCGAGGATGCGACCCGGGGTGTAGCACTGTAAAAAGGCATCTAGCAATGCAGCGGGATACGTTTAATTCCAGGCTGTTCCTTACCATCTGTTGAGAACTGCATCTTAGCAGAGAAAGGAGGCACCCGCGGAATAAATCCTTTTTATTTAGAAACACTAAATTTAGGATCTAGAAGGGATCTACATCTTTCCCCATAGCTTTTTGTGCATGTGTGTGTTCAGCTGTGACAGTATCTCCTCTGCCCATGCAAGTACTGCTGTGGGAGGCCAGGCAAGGAAGCCGGGCAAGGAGGCCAGCCATGCTGCCTTACTGTCTGCTGTGCCTGCAGACAGCTGCTACTCCAGCCACGGCCTCTCTGATGTCACTACTGTCCTGTAAATAAGGATGGAGAAAGACGTCTCAGCATTAATTTCAAGTGAACCAAGAAGACCTCTTAATTCTTCCAGTATTGGGCACCAGAGTTCAACTACGGCAAACTCAGACAAATGTAATACCATAGTGAGAATCTTATTTTCTCATTAATGTATGGGAAAAGCATCTTTCCCACTGTAGGAAAGTCTCTCCAGCTGCTTTTCTGTGCTCAGTGAAACTATTTGGAAGATGAAATACCAAACTCCAACCCAGCAGGAATTTGCTAGTCACTGCACTAAATGATCCAGTATTTCTGAGTGCTTTATGCTAACAGTCTTTTGAGACAAAGATCAAAATCTGAGCTGATTTTAACTATTTCCTAGTGCTCAGCAGCCTGTGCAGCTGTTAAGGGGCTTGAACGAAACATGCTGGGTTGGAACAATTTTGACTTCCAGTGTTTTGCTCCAGTAACCTTGCAAAAAAAATCTAACACAGTTATATCCTATGTGTGTGCATTTGGCAATCCTAGCATCAATTTGTGTCAGCCAGTCTGATTTTATCAGGGATACAAGTGGCTGTCACTTCAGTGCCTTATACAGGCCTGCACGCTGCTTTGGCTGTGTAGAGCATGGTAGATGAGGAAGAGGGGTTATACTGCAAATCCCAGGTTTGAGTGAATTCCTAGTACTCAGAGCAATTGGCAATGTGGGGAGAAATTGAATAGCTTTAAAGTTGTTCCCTCATCTCTTGCTAGGTTCCAGCAAGCTAAGGCACAGTGAGAGGCAGGGGAGGAAAACTGGTGGGGTTCTTGCTATGGAAACCAACATAGAGCAATGATACTTGCATGGGTTGGCCAACACACTGGGCTGGTACTTCTCCTTGTGCTGAACTGCTAGGGCACAGAAAAAGCTACAACTTTTCTGCAAGTATTGCTCTGGAATCTGCAATCTGCTCTTGTCATTGGGACGGACCAGGCTGCTCCCTGTGCCATTTACCCTCCTTGTCCAGCCAAGCAGAGGGAGGCAGAAAAGATGAGACAGTATCTATTGATTTGTTTTGCTCTTTTCTTCTTGTGCAACCATGAAAATTTGTGTTTCTGTCCATTCACACAGCCCTCCCTCTGCATTTAATAGGTGGTGGTAGTCTTCATGTTGTGGGCATCCAGGTCTTAGAGCTCCGTATCTAGTTTCTGGGCTGCACATATGTTTGTGAGATTCATGTTCATTAACACAGAAAGAAAAAAAAATTCCACTCTCTGTTAAATAATTCCTCTCACCTTCTCCCCTCAGCAAATGAAATATAATTTAAACTGCTGTACACCTCCACATTGCCCCAAAAGCTTTCCCTATGCAGAGGAAACAGCAAGTGAATGGCTGTAGTTATTTTAGTGCAGCAATGAACCAGACAAAACAAAAAAACAATCATTTTCAAATTCTGGTTAGATCGTCCTCATTTTGAAACCCCAGAGTAATAATCTGGTGGAATAGCCCTTCCTTTTAGAAGTTTCTGGGACTTGGGGAAATTTAGGAATGTAGCAGGGTCATTTGCTTGCACTTCAGTACAGTGGATTTCCCCTGAGCAAGGCCTCTGCTTTGATTAAGATATGAGAGTGCTGCTGGCTGATAAAATACCACTGGCCAATAAAAGGAGTCTCTTTTTTGTTTGGCTAACATTCTAAACAACTTAATATAAAAGCTTAATACTTTCCAAGTGAGGATGATGATGGGTAATGACACGAAATGCTTTTCTGCACCGTGTACAACTTAATTATGGCCCTAGTCCAACAACATGCCTCATCTGAATTACTTCTGCTCGTACCATTACCTTAAACACCCACTGAGGGATTCTGCCCAAATATGTGCATGCTTATGTGAAGGTAAATTTGCCCCAGGAAGTGACCCACACCAGGGTGGCTTTGTAATCCATGTAAAGCATAATTTTCTCATAAAAAGCAGAAATATGATGTACGTGCTAGTAACACACAGAGTAATGACGTCCCACTAAATATTAGGAAGCTTACTTTTTTCCTCCCAACCCTAAAATACATTAAATTTTGCAAGTAGGAACTGGCACAACAGAGAATTTCCCATGCTCCCATTAAGGAAAATAGAAAAGCCAATTTTCCATGTTATCTGCAGGTTTCTTCACTATGGAAATAAACCATAGAAAACGTTGCTTGCCTAAGCCTTGAAGAAATAAACTTGACTTCCTATTGTGTGAGTGGCTTTGTTAACAGTGACCAACCAAGGGAGACTAATTTGTCAATGGACAAAGAGTCTACAAGGCTAAGCAATATAGCACACAAAAGAAAAATCATTCTGAATATAATAGTGGCCAAATTCATCAACCAAGATAAATTTGGGTCCATAGTATTGGTGTTTGGACAGGTTATTATTTTATATCTCTACTATGATTTTTTCTCAGGAAGGCAGGTAGGAAAATACATCAAACTAGATCACTTCAGCTAATGGTCTCCATCTTGAAAACATTTGCCACACTTCTCTGGCACTGCAGTAAGCTCAAGAATTTCAAAATCATTAGGCACAGAATTCTCATTAGAATAGTAGGATTCAAATAAATGAAGCAAACAACAAATCACAGCCTTTTAAATTTGCTGTGTTGCTGAAGAACAAAAAAGGTGCATATTTCCAGGTTTCTCTCTGCAGTCGTATAGCATTGCTCACCGTTTAATAAAATCTTGGAGCCTCACATAATCCTAGAATTTCTGAAGCAGAGTCAAAAGTAAACTATTCAACTCATTGCTAGTTGGAATGAAATTCAGACTTGGTAATGAAAGCAGTTTTGTTCACACCTTTGACTTTCAGGGTATTGAGTAGCACAGATCATTTTTGTAGAGAAGTAAGTCTGCATATTGCCATTATACTAGACTCAGATGAACAGCAGGCATGTGTTCGTCGTTTAGACATTGATTGTTGGCGTTGGTAGCTCCACTGGGTTGATCTGTGTTTGGAGTTAGACACGTAAAAGTGCTGGCTGTTATAAAAATTCTGAAGTGAAACGATATTTGGCAATAGACCACTCTCATGCTGATGAAAACTGGGATTATACAATGTGGTTATTATTTTATTGTGTTCTAATAACTCTTTTCTGGGTGACGTGCACAGTTATCCACACTCTGCCTTTGTAGCTGATGAGGAGCCATCACTGGTAGGGCTTGAGGACTGTCATTCATCACTGTAAGATGTACAAAACCAGTGGTCTGCTGAGGAAAGAAGATAAGGGTGACAGAGATACACATTTCCAGATCTATCTTGACATCCCAGAAGGCCTGGTGCCTGAGAGCCTGGATGCAAACTGTTAGAAAACCTCTGCCATTAGAAAAGTCCCTAAGATAGGTGAAGATGCTGAGAGATTCTGAGCATGGCAAGAGGAGGGGAAACAGCTCTGCTATGTTGGGATTGCTGTCTGATTCTTGGAGAGGAAAAGGCTCCCTTGGGTCTCGATTCTACAGAGCAAAGGATGAGTTGGCCCAGAGTGTGAAGAAGGCAAATTGGTGCAAGTGATCATAAGGAATGGAATTCCTCATATCTAGCAATCAAGCAATCAAATAAAAACATAGGATTTCAAGAAAACAAACATTATTACTTGGAGAACTGAGAGATAAGCTAGGCTGAAGAAGAAAGGGGGTTCAGAAGGAAGTTCTCTAAAACACTGTCTCAAAGAGAGAAGCACACTTTATTCTCAAAGAAAGGAGATACAGGAAGTGTCATGAAAAACCACTTTTGCTAACTCAGGAATTTTTCAGTGACCTGAAAATTATTCGGCGTGGAAAGTAGGTCAAGTTACTAAGAAGGTATGTGTAAGATTAGCACAAACCTATAAGGGCAAAATCAGAAAGGACAATACATAGAAAAGAACAGAATTTACACAGAATGAAACAAGAAAAAGCAATAGGAAAAATATCATGAAAGAACATTTACTAAAATATGCAGGCAAGGATGAAAAAGGCTCACTTCTAAGGGAAAAGAGGGTTAATATTACATATAGATAGGAAACAAGGACTTCTGAGCAGGGAAGAATTTGGTAGATATTATGATATTGGCTCCAGCTTCTAACTTTGCTTACCAGGGAAGTCTCATAACCGAGTTGAGGAAGCGCCCTGTGAAATTGTAAAACTGGCTGGAAATCCATATGTCTACAGAATATGACAAGTAAATTCATGCTAGGATTTCTCCAGAGTCTGGTATTATACAATATTTAAGGGCTTGGACACAAGGTAATGAAACTCTTGCACTGGACATATGCTGAACTTCAAAAAGATATTGAAAAACTGAAATGATCTGAAATAACTAGCACAGTAAGTAGGTAGTAAAACTCACTGTACAAACACAAGATGAGAAATGCTGAACAAAGCACCTGCATATTAGTAAAGACTGTGGGGTGCACATGAGCACATGGAGGCACATGTCCTATGTCAGTGATGTTGAGCTACTGAGAGCATACAGATTTGCAGCAGGATGCTAAAATAGAGGATTTGTGTGGAAGATGTGTTAAGTAATCCTTCTGCCCTGTTTGTCGCTGGCAACATCTCAGCTCTGCTTGAAGAAACATGGGGTCAGTTTGCAGAGAAAAAGCAGCAAGATATAAAATCGTTCTGCAGGCCAGGAAAATAAATTGTCCTAAAAAGTGCCTAAACAGCATATTTAGGTTAAATAACACCAGCTTCGAGCTGTGGGAATGCCAGAGGCTGTCTGCCCTTGGAGGCAGATTGGGCAGCATGGGCAGGCATGCTGAGCCTGCCCTGGGGCAGGGGGCAAGGTGACCTCTGCGGCACATTCTGTGCCTCCACGACAACTTAAATCCTCCCTGAGTAGATAAAGGTTGTCACAGAGAGGTGTCACAGAAATGACATTTTCCCTGTTAAAATCATAGCTGCATCTGTAAGAGGAGTGACCAGAATACCTAATGACTCATCCAGATAAAAATATCTTAAGAAGCAGAAAAATGAGAGCACTTAACATCATCTAATGCCGCCTTGAGGGGCATAGGAACAGATTTTTTTTTTTTCCAAAAGGGACACTTGTAAAACTGGCCTATTTCAGACACAAACAATGCATCTATTACTCTGATATTTCAAAGCAGAAACCATTTATCTGCACATGCTTTTAAACTGAAAGTATTGGCTCACCAGTGTTCATTCCAATTAACCACAGGCAGTAATTAGAAAAAACAACAACTATCAATCAAGGCACCTGCTTGTTGAGGCCTTTAAATCATAGAATCACAGAATGAATCATAGAACGGCTTGGGTTGAAAATGACCTCAAAGATCATCGAGTTTCAACCCACCTGCTGAGTGCAGGGTCACCAACCACTAGAATCTAGTGAGTGGGTACCCTAATTCTGCCACATCAAACAAACCCCAGAACAGCCCCATGGAAAAGCCTGAGCAAGCCCAAGCACTGAACCATTCCTGCCCAATGTCAGACCAGGTGGGACAGGCAAGCACCAGAAATGAGCTGGTTGATTTTTTTACACTTTGATTTAGACTGACATTATATTTGGCTCTATCCAAGCAATTATTTTTTTTTTCTGATGTTTTATTTACTTGCTATGTGAAAAAAAAATTCCCTCTGCCTCTTTCTGGTTAGGTAGTACATATGTAGGTACTGCCACATAAATGCTAACAGAAATATTTTGATTCCTCTCTCTAATAAAGACCCACTCAAGAGGAGGGAAGGCAAGGGACTGAATGATCACAATCAGCAGGCTGAGGCTGAAAATGTGTCTTGGACTTCGCTTGTGTGTGAGCAGCCTCTGACTGAAAAAAAGAAATTTCTGCTAAGGTTAAAACAAGCTGAGAAAGACAGATGGAAATCATGTCCTTGCCTCACAACAGCATTTTGCTACAGGCAAGTTTTATTATCATGATTATACCAAAGCAAAACACAATAGCTTATTTAGTCACAACAACTCAAACAGAACTTCTCATTAAGAAATCATCTGGAGAGTAGCTCTAGGAGATTAAAGCCATCTTCACCATCCATTCTCATTCTCTATTTCCTCATGTCAGCTGTGTCATTGGATAGTTTCAAAGGTTTCTCTTGAACTTGCCACAAGTCCAGGCCTTATAAAAAAGCATGGCTTGTGAGGTTATGCAGAGCAAACATTCCCATTGATTTCAGTGGACAAGGATTTAATTTCTCAGCTGTGCCAAGGTGCTGGCTGCCTTTTGGGAGGCAGTGGGGGCTCAGGGTGCACGGGGTGGGCACTGAGGTGCATGGGGTGGGCAGTACAGCACAGGGCCAGCTGCCTGCACCAAGGCCTACATTCTGTGTGAGGTCAGCAGGCCATGGGTAGCAAATTGTATGGGCTGGGAGCCCTGCTTCATGTGGGGGCTGCATCACAGCCTTTCTGGCTTTCTGGCTTGCTGGTCTGTGTTATGGGGATAAACACTACAGCAGGAAGGGCTTCAACCCGATCTGCAATGGAAATTTCCTTCGTGCTTGCAAAAGCGTGTGTGTATGCCTAACAAGGTTATCAGCTTCCCAGGGTGGCTGTGCATGTATCCGCACTCTGAATAAATTTAGTGGAAGTATAACTGTGCCCTAAAATACGAGAAAACATTTGCTGATCATCATGCAGATTGTAGGGGCTTGCAACAGCAGGGTTCTTCTCAATGATTACTTGCTCCTGGATCACTGCAGTGCTACCAGCATCACACCCAGCTGGGCCTGTCCTCTGGCCAGGCAGCCTGCAGGGGAGCACGGAGCATTGGCCAGCCCTCTCTGGGCCCCCTGCACCTTTTGTGAGGACAAGAAGCAGCACTGAGCCAAGAAAGTTGGGATATCTACTGAGCCTGATAACACTCATGTATAAATTATTGATACAAATGGCATCAGACAGCAAAACTTTGCGCATATGAAAGTGCCTCATACTTACATTTGAAACATTCTTGTTTTCTCAAGCATGAAAGTCCATCTTTAATGGCCTATTAGTGTTTAGTTAATGCTACATTAGCTGATTTTTAATGTACTGCTCTAGCAACAAAGGGATCACAATCCAGACATTACCTCAAGAAGAAAACGCAAAAGGAATCAGACATGAGAAAGAGGTGCAGACTTTTTTAGTTTCACTAGCATTTTTCTCATCAGAGCAAGTTCATTAGGAACACAGCCTATAAAATAATGCTTAGCACATTGCAGAATATCATGTCAAGGGTAATTTTGTAGCACAATAGCAAGGGAATTAAAGCAATCGTTCATATTAAGAATAACAAGTGTTCAATGTCTAATCACCTATGTAGTGTCTGAAAATGTTCCTTTGAAATAGCATGTCAGTGTTCTTCCCCTTTTTGTAATGAGTTTGCCCACTCAGGTGGTAAAAAGAATTTTAATGAAATGCTAATGAAGTAGCTGTAGCTTTATTTGCAATTTTACATAAAACTGCACCCTGCTGAGCTGCCCCAATCTGTGTCGCCAGCCCCAGGAGCACAGGGAGGTGCTGGGTCCATGAACACCTCCACAGCAAAGCATCCACAGGATGGAGGCCTCCAGCCAGCGACCAGGCAGACTAAGAAAGCAACATCCACTGGAAGTAAGATTTGTTGCTGTCATACTGAAAAATAGCAGGGATGAAGAATGTACTTGAAGGTACTCTTTACTCCTTACTTGCCTGCTTTATTCTTTATTTATGCAATGAGCTATAAGCATACCATTTTCAGACTTCTAAGTATATTACCTCTTAATATTTGCTTCTCTCCATAAAGATGCTTGATTTCTCCTTGTCTAAATGTTTTTATTATGTCTTAAATGGTTTACACTAAAACACAGTCTATGCTTGTGAAAGATAGGATTTCTGTCACTTTATTATAGCCACTTAGAGTTTAGCACAGTGTCTGTTCTTGTAGTCCAGGTTCTCTCTATTGTCAGTGGAGAGACAGAAGTCTCCAGGGAGCAGCTCATCTGATTTGTCTCAGCCGCC
This sequence comes from Numida meleagris, assembly GCF_002078875.1. Taxonomy (NCBI): domain Eukaryota; kingdom Metazoa; phylum Chordata; class Aves; order Galliformes; family Numididae; genus Numida; species Numida meleagris. Next base: position 33,647,282 of record NC_034409.1, on the reverse strand, counting down.
TTCTTTAGACTGGGGTGAATCACTCAGTCACGGGACCTGACATCTTCCTGCTTTGATTGGAGAGACTGTTGCCTCCTGCCAGTGCCCAGCTTTGAGATGACAGAAGTGTGTGGAGATGAATCTCGTCTCTTCTGCTATAATGATGTTCTACAGAAATGAGGCTTCTTGTACGGACTGGCAATGGGACTTCAGGACAAACTTCACCCTGATCAAGGCTGTAATGTAGGGCTTATGTACTGCTTGGTATTTATTCATGCCTTCTGAATAACACTGTAGGAACACTTCAGAGGTGCAAAGGTCCCAGCCATGGCCTTTGGGCTTTTGCTGACTGATTGCTGTGGTTTAGCTTGGCAGAGAGCTCAGCATCACGCAGCCATTTGCTCACTCCCGGTCCCAATGGGATGGGGAAGAGATTTGGTGGGAAAAAAAAATAAATCTTGTGGGTTGAGATAGAGACAATTTAATAGAAACAAGAAAAAAACCAAACTCAAACAAACAAACAAAAAACAACCAGAAAACAAGAAACGCAAAACACAATTGCTCACCACCCACTGACCAATCTCCAGCCAATCCCCAAGCAATGGCAGCCCCCCACTTACCCCAGTATTAATGCTCTGCATGATGCCATATAGTGTGGGATATTCCTCTGGTCAGCCTGGGTCAGCTGCCCTGCTTCTGTCCCCTCCCAGCTCCTTGTGTCCCCCAGCTCCTTGCTGTCAGGGCAGTGTGGGAAGCTGAAATGTCCTTGGCTCTGTGCAGCTCTGCTCAGCAACAACTCAAACATCGGTGTGTTATCAACACTATTTTCATCCTAAATCCAAAACACAGCACTATGACAGCTGCTGTGAAGAACATTAACTCTATCCCAGCAAGAACCAGGGCACTGATTTAGGCTCTGCCTGTCATATATATATATATATAGGTCATTGCAAATTACAAGGAAGGTCTGAGAATAGAAGCTAGCTCTTTTCCATTCCTAAATGCCAATACTGTAAGTGCCCTGATACATTAAGATACTCACTTCCTATGCTGAAATTGTTAGAACTAGTCAAAGATCTCTTTTTTAAAGCACTTCTACAGATTTCAGGAGGTTCTTAGTACTTCAGTGGCATTTACACAAATTGGTCTCTGATGATTTTCTCCCTAGTTTCTTACTCCACAGCTGCCCTCTTGACCAGTTAAACAACAGGGATCCTCTCATCCTTGGGTTCCCTTAACTCTTTCAAGGTGCATTTCATTCTTTACTGAGATGTAAATACCAACTTTCCGGTTTCTTCACTGATAATTATCACAAAGAACAGACTATTCTCCATAACAACAACTTCATTTGCATGTTATGTTGCTGTACTAGGTGACGTGGGAAGTGATGGTGGAAAAGAGGTAGGATAGTTCTGCACTGAATGAAAAAGGTGGTAGCAGCTTCTTAATGAAGATTGTGCTATGTGAGCATTTCCAAATGCCTCTCTTGACAAGTGTGAAATTGGCTGTTTTTTTTTGTTTTCTGTATAATTAGGATATTTGAAACTTCCTCACTTGCAGGGACTTGCTTCATTTACCTTCCTCTAATTCCATTTTGTTTGTGGGTTGTTGTTTTGTTTTTTTCAGCTACCGGTGTACCTCTTTATTTTCCTGAACAATCACTGCTGTGTACGTCTAGGGAAAGTAGCCTTCATGCTAAACAGAGAAAAGCTAGTGGAAGTATGTCTTTTGCATTAGAGAACTTTCTTCCATAAAGATGTAAGTTACAAAGTAAACTTCTGTTTAAAGCAGTTCCTCTCCTACTTTTCCTCAGTGGTTAGTGATCCAACATGCTTTTTTTGGAATCTTATCCAAAGGCTGCTGAAATCAGTGAGTCTTCCCAATGATTTTAGTGGTCTTTGCCTCCTTTGGCAAATGACTTGGATCATTTAGTACTTAAAACTCCCTGAAATTAGTGAGTTTGTATAAGCAAGTTTGCTCTACTCTTTGCTTCTTACAGCGTCAAAGACCAGGAGGGCCCAGACAACCTCACAGGGCTGCTGCAGTCCATCTGTCTGCACGAGAGCAGAGTGGTCCCTTGCCACTGTCCTCTCCCAGAGCTCCAGCAGGAGCAGCTGCTCCACCGCCTATTTGCCCTCTTTAGGACAAATATCAGGACGCTGTCACCAAGCTACTTTATCACCTATTTGTAAGTATTGCAACTTGCCTTATCAATAGACATCTGCCCCATCAGAACCTCGAATTCAGCTACTGACCTTTGTTGTCATTCATGCTCTTTATGGTACGTTGATTCAAGAGCAGGATAGCAGGTCAGTAGCAGAAAGAGAAGCAGACCTGCACCAAAGGGTGTATGAGCCCTGCATGCTGCTGTAGATACGTGGTGAGTTTGGAGAATCTACTGCTTTCTGCTGTTTCTAAAACAGCAATTGTTATTTATCATTCCCTGTTTCCCAAGATAAATAAAATAGCAAACTACTTTTTAGTATACTGAGTTTTCCTGCGTGGATATTCCTACTTTACTTTTAAAAGTATTGCTGTTGAAGGAATAATTTTTAAATGTATCAGAATAGTTGGGATCCAAAAGAAGTCTATATTCAGTGGCGTGAATATGAAAGAGAACTCAGGAGCACAGCAGACTTGTATTAGGAATATCCATGCAGGAAAACTCAATATAATAAATGAAACAGAAAACACTGTCCCATGTGAAACAAAGAAGAACCCTTTCACAGTTTGTAATCCATGTCTCTTTATCAAAGTCCATGAAAAAGTACGTGATCAAGCGTTACACTGCATAGGAGTTTTTAAATTTCTTAATACCACTTTCAGGGTAACTAAGAGTGCATCAGGTAGAAATGCACTGTCCTTTGGCTGTAGTGGCTTAACAAAGGAATCAGGAGCAAATTCTGTAGCTTCTGTTACACAATGTAAAGAGAAGCTTTCTTCCAGTCAGTACTGGCCTGCCATTTACTTCAAGAAAATACTTATCTCTGGGAGCATGTCAGGAGGGAAAATATAAAAATACACTTGAGGATCTTGTCAAGTTAAAAGTGGGAGAGAAAGAGCAAGCCTCTGCTGATATTTCAGTGCATTCCAGAAATACCTGGTGGTCAGCCAGCCGTGTGTACCCCACACCAGAACAGAGAGAGATTTCTCCTGGCTGTTACCTTTAGATTTATGGATCCATTTCCCCTGTAGCTTTGCCGTTACTGCACTTTTCTATAATGTTCAAAGAGAGAGAACTTTGCATTTCAAGTGAAGAAAAGAAAAGCCATCAAGTTCTTTCTTAGGAAGTATCTGTTGACCCCCAGTTGGCCCAGAAGCAAGTGCATAGAAGCAGCAGGGTTTTACAGCACAGGAAGTCAAATCCATACAGAGTCTGTTTCAGAATTAGCAAACAAAGATTTAACTCTTATAAACTTCATATCCAGAGGCATCTGTAAAAGGAAATGGAAGCTATTAGACAGTTTTAATGATAACTGAAACTGCTGTTTTCCTTACAGTCTTTGTGTGCTGTAGTCACATGTACATGCTTATACTTGTATACTTAACATTCTTGGTTTCTTACCTTGTTCTTTGTACAGAAAGAAGACCACACACAGAAAAACTTTGTGTTGCAATAGCAACATTTGAAAATGCAGTATATGAGATCTAGTAACCCTCTGTGGCATGTAGCTAGAGAGCTGCCAACCAGAAAGTCAAACCAAAAGGTGAGTGCAACAGACCTGGGGGACAGGAAGATGCAAAGATGCACACTGCTGCTCCCAGGCTGACTTGGGACACCCCTCCAGCTGCAGCCCAGCTCTGACATGTGAAGGAGCAGTTCTGGACAGCTTTTAAGGTGAGATAAGAAAAAAATGGCCCAAGATGCCCGCCTCAGTGTGACCAAATAGCTCTCAACTGCACAGAAAAAAATGTCCACTAACTATAATGGGAATTTGTATACGTAATTGTTGATAAATTTGCCTAAACATAGGCATCTCATTTACTTCATCTGTCTTTCCTATGCCACCATGGGGACTTGGGAGTCCAGTGGTCCACAGATAACCCCAGCTGAGCCACTGAGCAACTCTGATTGCTGCAGAAACCTGTAATCAAGACCTGCATCATGCCTTTAGCTCACATACAAATGCTTGAATTTGCCAGTCATAATCTTGAACAGAATTAGATTAATTCTGTATTTTTTTGCAATAAAATGTATCCAACCTATACTATTTCTGAAGTACAGCCATAGAAATGCCAAAACACCGCGTGATGAGTTTTCATTTCAGTGCCTACCGTGCAGAGCTAGATCTGGTTTACCAATCAAAGAATCACAGAAACTTTTGAGTTGGAAGGGATCCTTAAAGGTCATCTAGTCCACCCCCTCCGCAATGAGCATGGACACCTACAGATAGATCAGGTTGCTCAGAGCTCCATTCAGCATGACCTTGAGTGTCTCCAGGGACGAGGCATCTACCACATCTCTGGGCAACTTGCTCCAATGCCTCACCACCCTCACTGTAAAAAAATTCTTCCTAATCTAAATCTTCCCTTTTAGTTTGAAACCATTTCTCCTTGTCCTGTCACAGCAGACCATGCTGAAGAGTCTGTCCACTTCCTTCTGAAAGGCCTCTCTCAGGTCTCCCTGGAGCCTTCTCTTCTCCAGGCTGAACAGCCCCATCTCTCTCAGCCTGTCCTCACAGGGGAACTGTTCCATCCCTTGGATCATTTTTGTGGCGCTCCTCTGGATACGCTCCAGCAGGTTCACATCACTCCTGTACTGATGACTCCACATCTGGACACAGTACTCCCAGTGAGGCCTCACTGGTGCAGAGTAGAGGGGCAGGATCACTTCTCTTGACCTGCTGACCACACTGTTTTTGATGCAGCCCAGGATATGGCTGGCTTTCTTGGGCTGTGAGGGCACATTGTTGGCTCATGTCCAGCTTACCATCCACCAGTACCCCCAAGTCCTTTTTGGCGGGGCTGTGCTCTATCCTTGTATCCCCTACCTTGTACTGATAGTGGGGGTTGCCATGACCCAGGTGCAAGACTTGGATTTACATCATTTCATGAGGTTCACCTGGGCCCACTGCTGGAGCCTGTCTAGGTCTTTCTGAATAGTATTCCATCCCTTGGGCATGTTGAGGGTACCACACAGCTTGGGGTCATCTGCAAACTTGCTGAAAGTGCACCCAATCCCACTGTGAATGTCATTGATGAAGATATTAAAGAGTACTGGTCCCAGTATTGACCCCTGAGTGATGTCACTTGCCACTGATCTCTATCCAGACATTGAGTCATTGACCACCACTCTCTGGATACAATCTCACAATTAGTTCCTCATCCATCGAACAGTCCACTCACCAAATCCCTGTCTTTCCAATTTGGACAGAAGGATGTTATGGGGGACTGTGTCAAAGGTCTTACTAAAGTCCAGATAGATGACATCAGTGGCTCTTCCCTCGTCCACTGATGCAGTTATGCCATCATAAAAAGCAAGGACCTGCCCTTGGTGAAGCCATGCTTGTTATCCTATGTCACCTCTCTCTCTTCCATGTGCCTCAGCATAGCTTCCAGGAGGATCTGCTCCATGTTCTTCCATGGCACTGAAGTGAGACTAACGTCAAAAGTTCCCTGTCTCATCCTTGCTGCCCTTAAAAATGGGTGCTATGTTGCCTTTTTTCCAGTCACCAGGGACTTCACCTGACTGCCATGACTTTTCAGATGTCATCAAGAGTGGCTTGGTGATGTTTCTGCACAGATAAAACACAGGTGCTCCATACATTTCTGGCATGACTGCTGAGTCTTATGGGTTTTACTCATTTTATAGAACAGAATGGATATAACATGATATTTTATGGGGACTTAAAGACAAATCCCTGCTCCAAGAAGCTTAAACGATGTAAGGAGTTTAAAATAGATTAATTTATATTGCTTGTGGGAACCTTAATGTATATAGCTTTTGCTTTTCTGCTCATTTTCTAACTGGCTAACCCTTATCTTTCTCAGAGTGCTGACACACAATACGCCACCAGTTTCTGGAGAGCAGGAGCTGGCTGCAGCCCACAGTGCTGAAACTTAATGTGTTGAACTAAACTGTGTCTTTTAAACACAAGCCAGATGGTGGAAAGTTGTGGGAAAAGAAATAAAGAAAACAACTGGACATTCACTGAAGAAACCCCTTGAACATTACTAGGAAAGAACTGCAGATGGGTGCTCTCAAGTGCTCAGACAGGCTGTGCCGTGATCCACTCCTGCGCTGATCTGGCAGTCTTCTGTAGTGCTTGCACTCTTCATTTGCCTTAGCTTGTGCAGAGCCAAATGAAGGAATGAAAGCGCTCTTTATTCACCTGAACAGCTACAGAGGGCCTCAGCACACAGCATGCGACTCTGAGGTCCAGGTAACAGTCTGCTTTTCAGGGAACTCCAGAAGTAGATGTGTTCGTCAAAGCAATGAAAATGTTACACTGAGGAGGTATAGAGCTTAGAGATGGGAGGAAATCTCCAGCCAGTAGCAGCCAGTCACACACCCATTCCCAGATTGTGTTTGGCAATTAAATATATAGCAAATAGATATAGTAATTAAAATATGGATTTTCAGCATTGTCATGCTCATCAGTCGGATCTATACCTGCACAAGTGACAGAAGCAGTATGTACCTCTACCTCACAGCAAAAGCCTTCCCTCTCTCCCCTCCTCCTTGCAGGAAAAGTAGGCAAGAGCAGATCAAAAGACTAATTACAAAATATTGCCTAATCAAGTATTCAAATGTATTTAAGCCACTTGCTGTTCAAGAGCTCAGGTTGTTATCCCACAAAATGCTCATTAACTGTAAATTAAAACCTTTTGTGCTTCAGTAGAATTAGGATGCAAATGTTCAGAGACCAGCAAACTGCACAATCATCTGGCAGCTCTCTCCGGAACTGGAAACTGCATCCTGTCACCTTCACAATAATCCTGAGAGAAATTTGCAGGCTGATGATGACTGCACATTCAGGATATTTTGTGTGAAGAAACATACTCTTCACCAAAGCACAAGATGGCCATGACCTAAGCTGTAGTGCTCTCATGGGCATACATCCAATTCCCCTACATGGGAGTTATCATGAGGAACAAATATTCTATACATACGCAAAATAAATTTGGCAATAATCTTTACTTCAGAAATTATGCTTAGAAAACTCTGGAGTTCTGGGGGAAAATTCGGACCTTTCTTCTTGTCTCTTCCTAAGCTCTTACTCTCTGAGCAAAATTCTCATGACATTTTTCAGCATCTTCTGTCAATAAAACAGAGAAGACAAGATGTGCCTTCATCTGTCTACACAACAAAGTAATGGCCTTAGAAGCTGAGTACTGAATACCAAATACTCACATTAAATTGCTCATAATCAAATCCCCAAAGTCTTTAACATTTTGAATAATTAATAAGTCCAAGAAAATTACAATTTGTTCAAAGACAATCCATGAAAAAAGGCTGAGACTGCCAAACAAGTTATTCTTTGTAAATTCTTGCTGTACTGATACAGTTACGTCAGATAAAATGAAGCACTCAGCTCTTCAAGAACCAAATACTTTGGCAGCCTTTCTAACGGGTAGCAAACAGGTTAAATGAAGCACACAGAGCCAACTAATAGAGGAGAAACCTTGCAGTGATGGGAGATTATCCTCAACATATATGACATTTCATCTATCTGGAGCACTGAGATTCCTTGTACATAGAATACTAAAAAAATGACAAGTTAACACCGGCACAAAGGGGCACACTGAGACTGAAATGAGTGTCAGTATGCATTTTCATTAGGCGCAGCTGGAAGGTCTGAGAATATGCTGTGTAACCAAGTCTATTAAAATTGAGCTGTGTTAACTGCTGACACAGCAGCTGTGCTGCTTATAGCGACGGCAGCTCCACAGCTGGTGCACAACAGCAAGCAGCCAGACACAGACCGGTGAGCACCGGCGGATCCAGTCGGAGGTCATCAGAAACTTTTCTTAAATAATCTTCAGAGACTGAAAAATGGGCAACACTGAAAATTACCACTAGGTTTATAATCCGCTGCCAAATCCTTTGTAGTACGATGATCCTTTTTAATGAAATGTGACATTTTCTTCCACAATATACTATCAAAAGTATCTGATACAATAGAGGCGATATCTGAGAAGCTTTCATCGTCTCAGTCTTCTGCTAATAAAACACAGACATTAATCAGATGTTGCCTTTTAAGTGCAAATCAGAGCAGAGATTCACATTCTTAAGGGTATTTTTACAGTGCTTTTTCCTACTGTCAGATATGAAATGTGTGCAGGCTGTAAATGGGTAACTCAAGAATCTTATTCCCTGGGATAATTTCAATGTGTTTCTACAGTCCAGACCAGATTCCAGACATGTATTTTTCACACATATCCAGCTATCCACCCAGCACTGGTTTTATGGTGGTAAGATAAGCAGATATCTGCGGAGGGATGCAAAGTCTTAGGGATGGCCAAACAGCTTCCTCCTCGCTTCACATGCTGATGAAACTGCAGGCCTGGAGAGCCCATCTGGTTTCCACTGCCAAAATGGGGTGGAACACGGTGCAGAGGCAGTGGGGTAGCTCCTACCCACACTCCTTCAATCTCTTTTGTGTCAGCAGACCCTTCTCCCAAATGCTTTTGCGTCTAATCCAGCTCACCCTGCAGCTGAGGTGTATCCATAGGCCCACCAGTGCTTCTTACCTTGGAAAGGCCTGGCCCATGTTCAGGTCACCTTTCCTCTGCTGAGCCTGTGCTGCTGAGATGCCTTCAGCACCCTGTGCTCTTCAACTGGACCACCAAATAGAATGGGAAGAGGTCCTGAGGACCCCACTTCTACTTGCAATTCTGTGGGGAGAAAAAAAGGTATGCTAACATCTACTTTTTATTCCCCAAACGTAAGACATCATTTGGCAGTGGACTTTACCCTGACTAATACGATTTTACCTGATTATTTTCTCCAGAACGGTATCAAATGCATTAAAACCAAGAAAGAAAGATCCCATCAAGTATCAGCAGTAAATCCTTTTACAAAATTTTGCATGGATATAAGAGAAATGGTTGATTCTTCCAAAGGAAGCAAGCTCTGTGAGAGCTATGCTGGTGAGTGAAGTAAAATTGCAGTCAGAGCTCAATGGTCCTCATTCCCAACAGCTGTGTCTGCACTGTGCAGACCAGAGGACTTAATGCCATCCAGCATGGCATCCTTCTTGCTGGTATAATGCAATTTCTGTCCCAGAGCAATCTCTGGGTGCAGACAGGTTGCTGTGCACAGGCCAGCTGTACATGAACCTGAGGACAGGCCTGTGCAGCAGGAGAGATGCAGCTGATGTGCTTGCCCTGCGTGTAGAAGCAGAAGACATACAAGGCAGCGCACAGATAGAGGTGTATTTCAGAAGTTAGCAAATCAGAGATTTTAAACAGCAGCCAGACTGGGATGTGAGTTGGAACAGACAGCACCTGAGCACTCCAAAAATGCAGTGCTGCTTTCAAGTGGGTGCTAGTTAGTATCTTAATAACCTTACTGTATATAAAAGGAAGCCTCGTAACCTCATGGTGTTCTTTTTATCAGCAACTTACCTCAGCGCCTGTCACCATCAGTTTGTATGTGCCCCCGGAGCACATCCCACAGTATAAGATTTTCTGCCCCCTCCCCCTCCAACAACCATTCAGCACTGAAATGATAGCTTGATATACAAATAACCTTGAGGTACTCATATGTTCAAACATTTCCGTACATAAACATTCTGAGGATTTAAAATTATTCGGAAGCCATTTACCAGGCTGTGGTAAGGGAGGCACTGAGCTGCTGAGAAGCAAATAATCAGAGTAAGAAACACTTTGTTCTGCTGTACATCTTCATACATTGTCAGGAGACAGCAAAGAGCAGTGAGTCATGCACAGAGTTACCAGAATGAAAAGGGGCAGAAATAGATTTTGCCTGTCCTTCTCACATCACCCCACCCATATGCATCCAGATCTTCATTAATTAAGGCTTGAATGTAAATTATTGTGATAATGGAAAATTAATGCTGGCAACCAATCCAGCAGTGCCTTCCAATAGATGCTGCTGAAAAGATGAAGCACATATGCTTTTCCCCACAATGCCACCAGGAGCCTTGTCTCCCTCCATGGTTCTCCCACATGTACACGCTCTTGGCAAGGAATTTTAACACCATGCCTTCAGCATCTTTGAGGCCTTGGGGCATGAAAAGAAAAAGGTTAAGTGATTCTTAGGTTTATTCCAAATATCCTTAAAGCCTTAGAAATAGGCATTTGACCCCTAGCAAAACCTTTTCCATGGATACAGAAGACTCAGACGAAACACTAGGAAAAGGGTTGTCTAACAATTGTTGAAAGAATAAATTACAGAAGTGTTTCTGCTGCAGCAGAATATCCTTTCTTTGCAATCTCACCCATGTAGTTCTTGAATGGATGAAGTCCTGTCTCCAGGGGATAACAGCAACTAAAAAGGCCCACCAGAGGCTTCTAATTTCCTTTTATTATTAACTTTGATACTATCCAGATGGGAATGCTGTAGCTCTGTATGATGTAACACTGAATGGCATATTAATAATTTTCTAGTGCCTGGACGTAAGTCTCCAGCCAGGTATTCTAGAAGAACTCCAGGTTAACAGAAAGCACCAGCACTTTTTGTTGTTTGCATGATTTGTATTACGATGGCCCCAAGAGGCCAGTGATCCAGGATGCCTGAGACTATAGGAATAAAGAGGCTGTCCCTTCTCCACAGCTTTCCTTCCTGCAAGAAATTAAATGCGATTGGGTCATTGCATGAAGTTTTCTGGCCATGTTCTGTCTACAAGGTCAGCAGCATAGAGGAGGTGGGGAAGCCCTGCTGGACAGTTGCTTGCTTCTCAAGCATGTGATGGTAGAGCAGATCATCCTGGTTTGGAAAAAGGCATCCCAACTTCCAGATCTCTGGTATTTTCTTGAAAGCGTCATGCTGATCCTTGGAGCTGGTCATGCCTGAAGTGCACTGTGGGCAGGCATGGGAGAAGAAATAAGACTGGATTGATCTCTGTTTCTCTGCTCTGCTTTGCTTATATGAAATCTTTAAGCAGCTTGTTTTTCTCTGTTCATGACAATTGCTTCTCTTTCTGGAGAAATGTAATCTCTGGTTACCAATGGATTTAAAGCTGGCCTGCTCTATCTTTATTGCCATAGGCAAGTATTTTTGTTTGGGTATGTCACTGACCGGACACTTAAAGTAGCCTGAGTTTTCTGCAATGCATCTTCCAGGTGTGCATGACTGCATGACTGCAAGGCATCCTTCTAAGTGCCTGCAGGCTTCCTAAACCAAATCTGTCAGTGTCAGTTTCCCTGACTGCTTTCATAATGATCTAATTTGTCTTGACACATCCCTACCTACTTCTGCACTCTTTCACATCTGCACCCAAGTGCCCCCCTCTAAACTCCGTATTCTTTCATTCCTCCTCCTTTACCTGCGTTTCCATCAACTGGCCCCTAACCCCATCTTCTCACCCATGCAAGGAAAGCTGCATGTTCTCTAGCCATCCTCCCCTCCTTATCCCGAGTTGGTTCATGTCACATCCTGAACCAGAAGCACAAATGCAGGCTTCAAAGCAATGTGTGTGCATAACAGCAGCTCTGAGCTCTGCCTGTGCATTTCTGCTAGCAGATGGAGGTGCCTGTGCCACATCTCCTGAAAAGCCCCCACACAGTGTACTGGGAGAAGCTGTGGCCACTGCTTCCCATTTTGAAAGTCTTCTCATACAACACTTGAACAATGTCTGGGCAAGTGTAACAGTCGGAAGAGCCATCAGCATGTGGTCTGTATTTCCTTGTCTGCAATGAACATCTGGATGCGATCTGAGAGGAACTTTTGCTTCTTATGAGGAGAGGCTGAGGGCACTTGGGCTGCCCAGCCTGCAGAAGAGGAGGCCAAGAGGTGACCTTCTTTCTGCAGCTCCTGAGGAGGGGAAGCAAAGGGATGTGCCAGGCTCTCCTCCTGGGAACCGATGGCAGAATGAGAATGGTGCGGAGCTATCAGGGGAGAGTCAGGCTGGGCAGTAGGAAGCACTTCAGTGCCGCGAGGGTGGTCAAACACTGGGGCAGGCTTCCTAGTGAGGTGGTTGATGTCTCATGCCAGTCAGTGTTCAAGAGGCATTTGCATAACACCCTCCTTAACATGCTTTAAATTTTGGTTAGCCCTGAAATGGTCAGGCAGTTGGACCTGATGATCTTTGAAGGTCCCTTCCAAGTGAACTGCTCTGTTCTATTCTGCTCTATGCTATGCTGTGCTGTGCTATGCAATGCTATGAACTCTTTGTAGAGATCAATCCCGTCTCTGATGGGATGAGAAACACCACCTAGCAGCTGACCTGCTAATCACCAGCACAAGCAGTCTTATGTGCTCATAACAGATGGCCACTGTCAAAACACAGTGTTTTTCACAAAGCTTTGCAAATCTCCAAGGAATTAAAAGAATTACGTGGAAAGTCATGCCAGCTTTGACCCCATGTGCTGAGTTCAGCATATTGCTGACTATGAGCAAGTAGTGGGATCTTTTCAGCACCTGTTCTTTCCTGAGGTCGGTCCCACGACCAGGACACAGAGTGACATGTGGATGACACAGTGGCAGAGCTGTGGCCCACAGTCTGCCAGCTTCCAGGCACTGAGGACAGGTCCCAACCTACAGTGTTGGTTCAAACACCGTGCTGTGTCCAGAAGCACTCTTCATCCATCCTAGGTAGGTACCTTTGGCATCTGGATTTCCAGTTGAGATACTGTTTGGAGATGAAGTTGAAAAAACTGGTCATAAGACTGATAACTTTTTGGAAGGTTCAATCCAAAACTTTTGCAGAACTACTTAGAAACTGATTGAAACCTGGCAAGAGAGACAAGCTGGTTAAATAGGACACCCTGAAAGCCAGCCATTTGGTGTGACGTAAGAAAATGTAAATTCTTTCAAACCTATGCTTCTTCATCATTTTGACCCATTTAATCCTATAATTATCATTGTCTTAAACTGGAGAAAAAAGTATTACTAATGCATAGCATTCTGTCTTCATGATCCAGGGACTCATTTGCTGCTTCACTATGCTAATTCTCTGTGTTTCTAATAGTCTGGTTATAGCTGTGGATTATGATAGCATGTATGAGTGCATAGCAATCAGAATTATAACAAATTTGAATTAAGCCCTTAACTGCAGCTTCCAAGTGTTCATTAATCAATATGCTTATCAAGTTGTTTTTTTTTAATGTACTCTTATTCTTCTGGCAGCAAGTGTGGTGTTCTTACATACAGAATGACAGATTTATCCCTCCCATCCAGTCTAAAAGCTAGAGAATGACCTCCATTGTCGTAACAACTGAAAAGCAGAACTGCGATGGGGCAACACATGCTATAGCCATGAAGGACATACCTAAATGCATGATGTGGAACAGAAAGCACTGGGAATGGCACACAGAACCATTCTTCCCTGAAACAGCAGTGCTCAGCCTTGCATTTTCTGGACTGTGGGATGCCCATGCACAGGCCAGTCCTTCATCACAAATGCCATGTAGCTCTAAGGATGCTGTAACTTTTCATCTGCATTGAAAAAGTGGAGGAAAACCTGTACAGTTCATGACTTTCTGGGGTTTCTGATACAGGTTAGGTTTCCCCAGAGGAAACAACAGAAGAATCTGGAGCCGAGTCCCCTGACAAATTTCATGCCCCTCTGCCAAGCAGGAGGCTCGCTGCAAGTATTTTATAGTAGAGAATATATAAGGCACTGAGGGACGAATCTGCCTCCTGTTCCTAACATTTCTTTCAATTACCTCTGAACTTTTAAAAATCACATTTCCCATTAAAATTCAAGGTGAGATAGAGATCAAATCAAAGGTATGGCTGAATCAGTTGAAATTTCTCAAAGAAAAGGTAATAGGTTCAGACAGTCCTAACAAAGAATGGAGGCATTTGAGAAGCACAGTTTCAGTGAACAGAAAAATGTGTGATGTCTTTAGTACAAAGTACAGTCCACTAACCCCATAATGTCCAGTTTTCATTTTTGTGTAATGAAAAGTTCATAACACCCCCACCACTGCCTTTAATTCCCCTGTAACACAAGACCAATTACATCCTTTCCAGACAGCTGTTCTTTTACTTCATATTCTGCTTCAGGAGAAATTGTTAATATCTTTCATACAGGCATGCTTTCGGTACTGTTATAACATCGTTATCCAAAACAGATTACAGAAGTGTGTTCATCAGCTGAACAATCTCAGCCTTGTCACATTTTTTCAGCCTAGGAGAAATTGGTCTGTTTTATTAATGGCTGCTGTTTACCAAGATTTTTTCTCCAGAAAAAAAAAAAGTAATTTCACTGCTATCTCTATAGCAATATCCAGTATTTTTTCACTGAAATGTTCAAGAAAAGGCACTGTTCTTTTCTTTTTTCAATTGTTTCTCCATTATCAAGTTATGTCCCAGATGAAGCAATGACCTTAGTGCACTGGATCACAGCTGTGCAGCAATACATTTCTCATGCATTGTACCCACCTGTTGTATAGTTTCCCTCTTGGAATAAATATGGAAAGAACAGATAATGAGGATACATTCAGTATCTCTATTCAGAAGGGAGATGTATAAAAGAGCAGCTATCCTATTGAGCAGTTGTTTATTTCAAAGGGATAAAGAAATAATTTGCACCAGTTTCCTTTGCTACCATTCTGTTTAGGCAGAGATGATAGCTTCAGTGAGTTTTTATGGCAGGGGGGTAGAACCTGATGATCTTTGGGGTCCTTTCCAACCCAAGTCATTCCATGATTCTATGATTCCATCCTATGATTCTATAATATTGCAAAAAGCTTCTATTGTGGTTTGAAATACTATTACAATACTACTATTATAATTTGACAGTAGCATTTCCTAATATACCCTGAAGTGCAAGAAGAGCATATTTGAAGCACTTAAAAAAGATGTATTCATTTCCTAACAGTTGCTGAAAGGTGATGGCCAGGTTTCACCTAGCCAGGCTGCACTCAGTGCAAAGTCAGGGAGTCTAAGGTCAAGGATTGCTGCAAGCCACCTTCATCATCCTTCAGTATGGATGCAGCAATTCCCAGCAGACGCTGAAACAGAGTTAGGGACAAATGTTGAAAAATACCATAGGCAGACACGAATGTTCTCTTCAATCTGCTTAGTCATGCTTGTCCCTCTGCTATTTCTCTTTCCACTAATTTTATTTCAAGCATTATTGCACAGATATTTGCAGGAAGGAGAGCTAAGCAAACAACACTTTCATTCTGGGAGGATTCAGATATTTTCATGTTATATCTCAAATCAAATTGAAGCCAATTTTATGGGAAGAAAACACCCAAAGAATTGCATTTGAGAAAAGCAGAGCTGTTTGCTGGATGTGTGCTCATGGAATGGATGAGATTTGTTGTGAGACTCTGCAGAAGGGATGCCCTGGTGCATGACAACAAGGAAATGAATTCTAAGGACCAGAACCACTGAGCTTGTCAATCAGATTAAGAAATCCATACCAAACTATGCTACTTTAGGCCTCTCAGTGCAACAAGTTTGCAAATTTAACATTTTCTTTTGAAAACCCCCCGTTGAGTCTGCATTAAAGTAGATCTTAGAGATGCACACTGACGTAGTCAAGGAATATTAAGTAATAAATTGGCTGCATTAAAAAAGGGGTGGCCAGCAGGGAGAGGGAGGTGATTGTCCCCCTCTACTCAGCTCTTGTGAGGCCCCATCTGGAGTACTGCATCCAGGCCTGGGGCCCCCAGCACAAGAAAGATGTGGAGCTCTTGGAACAGGTCCAGAGGAGGGCCACTAAGATTATCAGTGGGCTGGAGCACCTCTGCTATGAAGAAAGGTTGAGGGAACTGGGCTTGTTTAGCTTGGAGAAGAGAAAGGTCCAGGGAGACCTCATTGTGGCCTTCCAATACTTGAAGGGAGTGTATAAACAGGAGGGGGAATGACTGTTTGCATGGGTTGATAGTGATAGGACAAGGGGGAATGGTTTTAAACTAAGACGGGAGATTTAGGTTAGATATTAGGAGGAAGATTTTCACTCAGACCATGGTGACGCACTGGAACAGGCTGCCCAGATTGGTTGTGGATGCCCCATCCCTGGAGGCATTCAAGGCCAGGCTGGATGTGGCTCTGGTCACCCTGGTCTAGTGGTTGGTAACCCTGCCCACAGCTGAGGGGTTGAAACTTGATGATCTTTGAGGTCCTTTGCAACCCAGGCTGTTCTATGATTCCATGATTCTATGATAAATAAACCCAAGCAGGTGAAGTACGCACTGGCCTAGGCAGAGAATAGTAGTTGTGGTGTGTATCTTGCCTCTGCAGCACCAGCTATGCAGCAGGTGAGAAGGTGATGCTTCATTGTGGGGACCTTTGTCATTCACTCCATGGAATAAAACAATCCGCACAACAAAACTGATTTAACCAAATACATTTGAGGGAATTGTGATATGCTCATAAAAATTCAGTTAGAAAGAAAGGCTAAATCTTACAAGTATATATAAATTACTGCTATTTCATCTACTGTCTTGGATATAAAGTAGTTTCAGCTAAAGGTACCAAGGATACCATTAAGCTCCCTTCCAGAACAGAACTCGCTCCTTCTCAGCTCATTGGAGCGCTTTTACATGACCATTTGGGAATTCCAACACAAATATTTAGCCATCGGGAAATGCTGCAAGCAAAATATGACTGGTGCACAAAATGCTTCAATTTAAAACAGAAGCAGTCCTCCTTTGAAAAGGTTAAATGCAACTCTTAACACTCTAAGAATGCCAGGAGATAAAACATAGAAATATAAAGCAGGGAGCCAAAAGATGCATATGGAGTTAACAATGCTCTTTAAAATCTCAGCAGAGGGCTGAGACACATTTTTAGAATAGTGAGATCTGAGTGTGCGCATCAATGCAAGCATCTTGTGAAAGTGGTGCCAGCGCCTGCACATGTGTGGGTCCCTTGAGTGAGCCCTGCAGGGACAAGGCCATTGGTCTGCTTGGCAGGATGGAACCCAGCAGCCCCATTGCCTTTTTCTGGCAGAGATACCCTCTTTCGCTTGCTCTGCTGCCAGGCAACTGGTAGCATCAGGATTTGTCCTTGGAGATGATGTGACAGGTACCTCTGGGTCCAGAGAGCTACGTGAGCAACGCTCACTGCACACCGAGGGCTGGGCCAGTGCCCAAGGAGAGGTTGCTCTGACCTTGGCTCTTCACCTTTCAAGTTGCTTTCAGCCCAGTAGGGCATGGGTTAGCATACAGTCAGCTGGGGAATTTGCGGGACAACAGCGATGAGAAGTTGTTTACATCTTTTGATCTCAAAAGTCCCCTTTGTAATTACAGCGGAGTTATCTTCTTGCTGCTGTGGGGGATGCTGTTGTACTTGTAACCTTGAATCACAAAGGAAGAAGATGGATGGGGACTACAAGGAGCTGTAAGCAGCCCTGATCAGTTCCACAGAGCAGAAAGTGTCATTTCTGTGATAGCCTACGCTTGCAGTAACTTCCTCTACACATCATGTTGCCTCGCTGGCAACAGCATTGAAGAAAAAGAGAAATTGTGCCTGATTCTGACCTGCTCTGTACTTGTGCACCCATGCATCAATGCCCTTGTATTGCTGCATGCAAACCACATCCTGCTGGAGGAGAATTGGGTCATTACACAAGAGCAAGGTGCCTGCAAAATGATGTGTGCAAGGAACAGCGCCTGGGCTGGTCCAGTTACTTAAAAACAGGTGCTCTTTGGCAGCAAAGAGCCCAAGCACATGCAACCTGCAGGACTACACAGAATGAAGTGCCAGGGAGAGCACAGCATCACTTGGTGCTGCACTTCGTGCATGGCTTTTGGTGGCTGTGTTACCGTGTCCCATACAAGCAATGAAAGCGTAAGGTGTTCTACACGAACTGTGTGCGCAGGTACATGAGCACATGTACAGCACAGCTTTATTCCATGTTCTGCAGAAGGAATTCTGTCTCCCTAATGGAAAGAATAAGCTGTCGGAGGCTGCTATTTTTTTTTGTAATACCACATGAAAAACATTGCTGTTTAGATTGAATTTTGTGAATCATGTGATTGCATTGACGCTTCAGAATGTAAGGGCAGAATTCCCTTTTGGCATTAATGGTATTTATGAAAGAAACCAGAAGAACTTGTTCAAATTTAAAATATGGTAATATTTTGCCTTTTGGCTATTTTCAAACTTTTATTTTCTTCTGCAGATGGAAAAGGAAAAACGGACTGCAGAGATTTACTTGAAAAAAAAATCAGAGGATCGTATCGCTGCCCTGAAGGAGATTTTCACATGAAGTTTCTCTCTGTCGTAAAGGCAGCAATTTTCTGCATAGATTTTGTTGTTGTTGATATGGAATTATGGAATTAATCTATATTTTATTAAGAGCATTATTAGTTCATTCGCACTTTAAATTATACAAAATGTGCAACTATCCTGATAACGTCCAGCTTGCGATGGTATGCAGAGACAGTGAGAACGTCTTTGGAAGAGACTGAAGAACATGTAGTATTCATGCAGAAATACATCGAGCATCGTTTTCACAAAACATAACCTCCTACAAACCTGAGGAGCACCTACTGCTGGGATCTGTGTTGCCGTATGGGCAGTGGGTTCCACCAGGGCCGGCCCTACCTGGCTTTGGTCTCACCGCAGCGAAGCAGTGCCCTGCATTTCTGCACAGAAGATTATCAAGGGTGATGGATTCTTCCTCCAATATCTGTCATGCTGACATCTGCATTATTTCATTTTAGTGTGACCATTTACTGTTATCTAAGATATCAAAACTAAAACTACATGCACTGCAGCTCTCCCTTACTGCTGTCTTTGCTGTAACAGACATCACTAAATGGAAGATACGACTATGCTCTAATCCTGACAATGTTAGCACATCAGTAGTTTTACATGGGTGAGCAACTCTGGCAAACTGTCATGTAAAAATGCAGTTAGGTTTATACATTCTTGTAGTGTTGTTATTATGATACAGTAAATTTATTTTTCCAAATTAGTGTCTAAGCAACAGCTGTTGTGCAGGAAAAAGAAAGTGTTGAGGGCAGTAGTATCTGCCCCATTGTCTGCTTCAGGTTGGATATTAGAAAAAATTTCTTCCCCAAAAGAGTGGTGAGGCACTGGCACAGGCTGCCCAGGGAGGTGGTGGCATCCCCGTCCCTAGAGGTGCTCCAGAACCATGTAGATGTGGCACTGACAGACACGGTTAGTGGGCATGGTGGGGGACGGGTTGGTGGTTGGACTGGATGATCTTAGTGGTCTTTTCCAACCTTAATGATTCTATGATTCTACTTGTGATGAATTAAAATCACAAAGACTTTTAATAATAGTTACTATTTGGTCAGACTGTCAAAGCCAAGTGCTGAACTCCAGCTCCCAAACACAGCTTTGGGCACCCGACAGAAGCATGCAGTTTCTCAGAGCTGCTACGGACACACAACTTCTGCTGAAGAGAAATAGTGGCTGCAACAGAAGCCAAGTGGCAGAACTTTCTAAATCTCAGGTTTGCTTTCCTTGGCAACCTCGGGAGCAGTTGGAAACAAGTTCTACCCCCAGAGTTTCCGTGAAGCACTCATGGCTGTTTCATAGAGAACAACAACGTCAAGGTGACTTTAAATGGCCATGAATTTCCTGCAGTGAGGTCTCAATTACAATGTTTAATAGAAGGCTACAAAATTACAGACAGTAGCATTTGTTGTGATTGACTAAATTACTCATTATTCATTAAATCAATAGTTTCTGAATTTCATTTTCACCAAGGACTGAAGTCTTTGCCGAAACATTTTTATGGAAGTAATAATGGAATTACTATGATAATAGCCTGTAACTGTTCTAATCCACATCATTGAATTGATACATCATTACACTTTCTGGATGCCTTTTTCCACTTCCCAGGCACCTCTTTCATTCCTTCCTTGCTTCAAGCCCTCCACTGCCCCATCTTTGAAATCTCAACCTATTTCCCTGTGGAAAAACACCTATTTCCCTGTGCTGGTACCCCCCAAAACACTTCTCACCTGGTCTTGAGCATCTCAATTCTTTTGCAGGAAGAGAGGAGACCTGTAACCCCACAGGGGCACAGTTCCATTCCTAGGAGGACTTCTGGTTGTTTGCAAGTGTGTGCTCAGGGAGGATGCACCTTGGGCAGAGGAACCACATGAGGAGCCTGGGGCACGCTGATGTGCTCCCAGAGAGGGATGGCAGTCCATGCATGCTGCAGTGCCAAAGGGCAGCTTCAGTCCTTCCTTAAGAAAATGTGTGTAAACAGTGACTGGATGGCAGCTAGAATGAAAAGGGCATCTAGAATAAAAAGATAATTGTGCATGTGAGCTATAATCCCATGTCACAAAATCCCCGTGAGGAGCATGTGAAAACAAATCAGAGGGTAGCACGGCTCAGTGGTTGCAGTGTTCTCCTCAAACGTGTTTGCTTAAACTTCAGGGAGAGACTGGTTCTGACTGAAAGCATGAGCAGGCCAAACGTTACCAAGAAGCTTCTGTGCTAGAGCTTGATCCTTGAACACCCGCCAACAGGGGGAAAAAGATATCTGTCTATCGGCATTTTTAAATGCTGCCTATGCAGTTTATACGAGCCTTTCCTACCAGCTTTGAATTTCAGGCTTCATCAGATTTAATGGAACACCATCGCTGTCTTTGTGGTGCCGACACTTTCCTTTAGGCTCCTCTCGAGCTGCAGACTCTCTCCCCGCAGTCACCCCAAGAAACTTTTAACCCTGCTCATTAGACCTGCCTCTCTCGCTGATTGCTGCTGGGGTCAGGGTACTGGGGCTGCCCACAGGAGGCTGGCTTCTGTATCATGCAATCTGTCACACCTTGTTCTCCACGCACCCCTCAATCTTTTAATATTAAATAATGCGTAAATACAGATGGTACATTTCCAGGTTTTTTTTTCTTAATGACAAGCCTTTTTATGGGACTGCAGGCTCCCATAGCTCAGTAGGTCCTGTTACAAAAGTGCAAATGGAGACATCCTAACCTGTGTGACAATGGAATCTGTGGAGAGAACCACTTTAAGGTTTGGGGTTGCAAAGTGTGGGTACAAGGTACAAAGGACAAGGGATGCAGCTGTAAACAAGTGTGGGGCAGGTTGTCCGAGGGCAAGAGGTGCTGGGACAGGGATGAGCAGCCCCAGAAGCTGCCCAGAGCCCTCACTTAGCCCCATGCTGTGCCCAGACAGAAAGGCAGCGAGCAGACGTGGCATTGTTCCACACTCACTTTCAGGGAGACCAAAATGGGTTCTGCTTCGGCTGATGGCAAGCTTTGGACATGGCATCATCAGTCCATGCACTACAGTGAGGATTATCATTGGTGGTAAATTGAGAAGCAATTGGCAATGCCCAGCAGTAGGCTGTGGAGTGTTAATTATTTGCCCACATTACTTAAATGTATTTGAGGTGCACGTGTCACTTCCAAAAGGGGCTACAGCTCCATAGAAACTGTTGAAGATTTTTTTTTAAACACTGTATAATAGAAAAATTGCAAACATAGATGTTCAATCACAAATAATTATATTTCCAGATGTCAGTGCATTTATTCTGTGTCAGCTAGTTGGTGGAAGATTATAAAGCTTCCTTTGTTGCTTGAAATCTATTAGAAGGCATTTTTTCTATCAGTTTCCCAGGTTGTTCCACACAGTGGTTGACAGACCACGACTCACAGAAGTCAAAGGTGAATCTGATTTGTAGGCCCATCAGCTGGAGCCACCAGAAGGCCATGCAGATTGCCTATTGTTGTGGCAACGTGTTTGTTTAGGGCTTTCCTGCTGCTGTGTCTGCGTGGAAGCAGAGACGTTCAGACAATTCTGTTTGCACTTGTCCCTAATTAGCCACCCTGGTGCTGGACTGGCTTCTTCCTGACACAGCGTTATCAGTCTGATTTTGGCCTCCAGTTTATTATTTATTTATTGAAGACGTCTGAAAAAGTCACAGCTTGTGTGATCTCAGAGCAGCCTTTACCTTGCCGCCATGAGTGTCGTGCAACCCAAGCGAAATTTCCGTGCCTTGGGCCATCTATTATAGAAAGACGTGGAAAAAACCCAAAAACGACAGATTCCTTTTCTATTGTTATTATTTTAATACCTCGCCTAGAGAAGTCACATGAACAAAAAAAAATCAAAAATAAGATGATAAAGGTTCCAATTAAACAAACTTGTCATGAGCATTAATAAAAGTGAATGCTCAAGCTATAAAACAAGAGTGGAGGAAAAAGATAAATGTGCTTGCGGAAGTTAAAAATGGCTTAGAGCCCCCACTACTGACACAAAGCTTTGCAGACAAAGCAGCAGATACTATAACAAGAGACCTTTGATGCTGCAGAGGAAAGGACAAAATTTATAGTATCTTATTACACAAGTGAAACAGGAGAGCTCTGAAGACTTGAACTTCACATTAAAGCCTTTTCTTACACCAGCTCAACTTAATAAATATTTATGTACACACTTTTACCTCTTCACAAAACTTCTGGAAGTGTCAGTAAATTCTAAATCCTTCTGCCTTCTTTGCTCTTGTTTCTTTAGGTATTGATGAGATTCAGAGTATCATAGCAATTTGAATGATAGCACGTTAATATCAGAATGTCACGTATTTGGGAAGCCAGATAACTGAGTGCCACAGGCACCTCAAGTGCAGTGCTGGAGAGATGAAAAGGAAGGGAAAAAACAGCTTCCATACTCCTGCTTACGGAAGATGAGAAGAAATCCAAGAGCTGAATACTAACATAGCATAATTTCTGTCACTTTCTCTGCCATGGTTCAGCATAGCCAGGACTGTGATTTCTGACAGCATAAAGCATCTGGAAAACTTTCATTCTCAAGTCTAGGAGATCAAGGTTTTGACAAATTGCTCAGAAATCCTACTTCCTTCCTTGGCAATGTTGCCTGAGAACGAGTGCCATGTAGGGACTTTACCTGTGATTTCATATGCCCAGACTGAAAAAAAATCTGAAAGTTTGCCAGAATCGTTCATTTAATTTGTATTTAAAAACAACAACAACAACAACAAACCTGTCCAAGGGAAAAAAAGAAGGAAAATAAATAAGTACTGCCAAAATCTTAGCAGGGTGTGATGGCTAGTGCTCAGCTGCTCTGCACACCAGATCTTGACCAAAGCTGAGTTGACGTGGGGTGCAGTTTTCCAGTTGCCTGTTCATTGTCACCTATTTGATTACTTTCAGGGTTTTTTACATTTTTCCTAAGACTGTCAACAAAAGTGTTGCCATCACCGACATTTTGAAGCATCTCATGGTATCACCAGGGCACGATGTACTTTTTCAGGAATCAGGGTAAAGGAGCATAAGAGAGGATATAATCATTTTGTTCCATCTCCACTATGAAAAACTGACAACAGAAGCACATAAACAAGCTAATCCCCAGTGCATCCCATTATTAGCAGATTTAGCTACAGGCATTAAAAAGGAGCAGGTAATGGAACATAAGGGGAGGCTGTAGGTGCAAAATGTTGATGATGATGTTTATTGTGAAACTGGATGATTATTGTTCAGGATACTTGCACACAGATACTTGCAGAAAAAAAAATCATTCTGTAGTTTTTGGCAAACATTAAATTCTTACAGGTTTATGAACAGCTTATATTGAACCATGTATTTGTATTTATAGAGATTGTAAGCCCTTAGAAGATCTGTGGTTTATTGTGATTGTTTGTCAATTAAGACCCCTCTTCAGGGCATTTTTCCTGCCCGAGGATCTAGACCAGGGCTGCCTAGACACAGCCCAGAATTTTGCATTTATTAGTTCTCCATCATGAGAAGAGACAAGAAGACACTTTTCTGGCATGAATGCTTTCACCACACAACTATACAGCATATTTTTGAGTAAGGGAAGGGCTACAACAGAGGTTTACACTGCCCGGCTCAAATTCCTACATACTAGGGCCACTGGCACAACCATGTTGCTTACCAGAAGAAAACTCATGCATTTTTCAGCTTTATCCCTACTTTATCCCTAGTCTAAAAGAAACCTCGGATGTTTTCTTACGCTCTTCATCCCCACAACCCACTTTGATCTCTGGCAAGTGCCTTGAGATGATCTCTGAGGGGTGCTCAGAGATGGATCTGCAGATGAAACGCACCATGCTCTGAAAGGTGAGCCCGGCTACAGATGCTGCAGCCTGGCAAGCATAAATATGTACAGGTTTGGGTCACACTGTAGTTAAGGCAGCAATGGAAAATGAAGAGTTTGTTCTATGTTTTGTGCTTAAGAATAAGATACTAGTGGTTTTGGCCCTGATGCCATTTTGAGGATTTGGTCAGCCTTCAGCAGGACCTCCTGCATCATGCTCTGTGGGGACTGGATCGGATCTCAAAGTCATAGGACCATCACACTGACCATGCTCTGCTGGAGACACTCTCCGACCTTCAGCTCCAGAAGTCTCTCAAATAGGAATACCAAGTGTGACATAAATATTGACTAGAGGATGATGGAGTAGAAATCAGCTATGGCAGAGGAAATATATCACTCCAAGTACCACTATTTATTTTTAAATTTACCTGGTGCTCTTGCTTGTGACCTGCCAAGAGTAGGACTGATGTCTTAATAAGAGGCTTAAAAGGCATCTTCCCCTCCACATCAGTGATGCCCCAGGCATTGTGGTTCTGCAGGGTCGTTCTCCAGGGGTAAAGAGCTTCCTCAGGCTTATTAAGGGTTGCACAGTACTTTTGAAAAAGTAAGAATAATTTCATTTATCACTACATGACCCAATGATCTTCCTAAGCAGAGTCATGCGCAAAAAGAAAGCTTCAAGTTCTATTCATTTGATGGATTACCTGAAAAAAAAAACAACACAAAACAAACAACTCTTCCTTTAAAACTGTCTTTTCCCTGCTGACACAGCCTCAGCACCATAATGTCAGACACCTATTCTGACACATGCTCAGAATTAAGCCAGCAGCATAGTTTATACCTGTGGATATTCTGTACACAGGCAATAATAACAACAGTACAGAAGTTTGTACCAGGAGAAATGCTGCATTTATCTCACATCAGACCTAATTCTGCTTGCAGAGTATTTGGGAAGTCCTTGGGAGTTTTCCCATTGTTTTTAATCACAGCATGAAAAGCACAGTAAACAAAAACTAAAGCAAGCAAGCCATGTTAATAAACAATGTACAGGCAAGGAAGAATCACACTGCTGGAATAAATTCCATCATCCTTTCTTTGTAAGAAACATGAACATACTCAATGGCTTGCATAGTCTTGTGCTGTTCACAAGACAGTGCCCCCAGTATTGCATGTCCTGTAAAAGAAACATGTTCTGTATCATCAGAAAATGTGTAAATACATTGATTCAACTTACTTTCATTAGCCCAGCCACTTCACTCAATATATCTCCTTCTCAAGCACTCCATGTACTCAAAGCCAGAACCAAAGACCACAGAGCCCTGTGGATATTTCATATTGAAAATGTTTTTGGTTTTTAAAGTGAAGTTTGTTATAGTTTTAAAAAGTGCCCAGAAAGGCTGTGCTATCTGCATCCATGGATACTGAATGCTCCTGAGGTGCGGCAGGGCCCAGCCAGGCCGGCTGCTGGGTCCGCTTCCTGACAGAAGCAGGGCTTCACCTCGGACTCAGAAGTGAGCAACGGCATCCTCTTTCCTCAAAGAGAAATGAAATCCAAGCATCTTTACACGCTCAGGATGAAAAGGTCACACTGTACCTGCTTCATCCACATGACGTTCTTGTGTCAGAAACAAACAGCCACAGAATTTCAAGCAGTGTGTAGATCTGTTTTGAGCGGTGAGCTGTTAAGCTGTCTCCCCATATGTCTCACCTGAGCTTTTCCTTGTCATCTTGCAGAGATAATCAGTTCAACTCTAACAAGCCTATATATGTTCCTTTAACATTTCTCCCTCACATTTTGTGCAAAACAGTGACCACAGGTGGGGCAGGAGGACAACCCCTCATCCTCCCAGAGCTCTTGTCAGTGGTATTTGTTGAGGTCATGGGTTAACATACTGCAGAATTCAGTCAGCTGGCACAGCCTGTCCAGGAGTATGTGTAATAAGCTGCGAGGAGTTCTGCTTTCACACAGAAATTAGGAGCCTCCTCAGGGCACATGTCCAGTTCTGCTTATGTCCCTCTTGTCACTCCTGCCTCCCTCAGACAGCAGTCCGGACAGTACTAGGGAAAGCTCTGGGCATCCAGCAGACAGGAGAGAGGCTATCCTCAGGCGTCAGGGGCTGGCAGTGAGCTGGACTGGGCAGGTCAGATACTGACCAGTGAAGAGAGCAGCCCAGGGGCTTCTGGTCACCTCAGAGTTGCCTTCCTCTGTAACACATGGATGAGGATGAACAGCTGCCTGTTACAGACCCCCAGACAAAGGACTCTAACTGCATTTTTAAAAGCCTTTTGTTTTTTCTTATTTCTTATCTTTTCTTTTTCTTTAAAGCAATGACCGCTGCAATATAACCAGGAAACAAAGCAAAGCAAACAGAAAGGAAGAACTACACGATGTCCACTGTGCTTTTATCAACCAGTGAGTTATTGATGTCAAGCATTTTTTTACCTAAGAGAGATTTACTGTTCCTCAGAATACTTCTCTGTGTGTTAAAGCAGAGATCTGAAACATAACCTCCAGCCTCCCAAACCAACATGTGTATCTTCGATGATTAATTTTGGAGTATTTCTCCAACTCTCCTTCAAGTAGCATGGAACACAGTGGTCTTACCCCTGTTCACCGGTCTCCTGGCACTTTAGATTCATTTACAGACAGCTCTGTTATAGAGACTGGGAACTGTCACACAGCCTTGTGTTCCTCATGTCTATAAACAAAGCACTGGGACCCCATTGGAACCCAGCTATTGGGACTCTGATTAATAACCAGAAATGGAAGGAAGTCACAGGGCTCAGCCTCCAGCTTGTCCCTGCACTCAGCATGTACTGGCTGGTTCTGGCAGGAGCCGAGGTGGTGGCAGCTGATCCTCCCACCAGCCCCGCTGTGACGAACCTGTGTCTCCCTGCGCAGCACCACTGTGGTGCCACCCTCGCAGCCGGCTGTGCCTACCCCATCCCAGCTCGCAGGTCACTGCCTTGGGGTCACTTATAGCTCTCAGGAGCACGCAATGTAACAGGGCACATACATAGCAATATTGCAGGGGACAGACCTCCTGAGTGCTCTTGCTGCCTTCCTCTCGCCCTGATTTTCCAAAGCTTGGCACACCCAACCCTGCAACATTTCCATGCGTTTTCGTGGCCTCCGCCGGCAGCAGGTTTGCCAGGGCTTTTGTGCAGAAGCATGACATGGTCAATAGGGCACAGCTAGGCAAGGAGGGCTTACAACTTCTTTGTCCTCTCACTCTTGAAAACGTCCAGGCTTGCCCTTTCTACGAGCATCCTCTTACTTTGCGAAAGCACTCCAAGCACCTGGCCGTGAGCGAGACGGCTCTGGAGGCTGCACAACACCCGTGCAGGTGCGAACCCCAGCGATGGGACGGGGACCCGCCGGCGGGCGGCTGCAGGACGCGCTTTAGGCCTTGTTCCACCCCCACACCTCTTTTTCATAGCGAACCGTTTTGCCGCAAAAAACCCCTCGGCGTGTTTAAGGAACGGACGGACGCGCGCAGCCCGCAGGTAACAGTCCGCCCGCCCCTCCCCGCCCTCGGCCCCTGCGCGCCGCCGCCGGCAGCGGAGTGGCCCCGCCCGCCGCGCACCTGCCGCGGGCCGCCCCCGCCGCGGGAGGCGGGCGGGAGGAGGGTGGGGGCGGCCCGTGCCCGGCGTGTGCCCGGAGCCCGCGGGCGCCGCAGGAGGAGCAGGAAGCGCCCGGGCGCATCCCGCCGCGCTGTCACATGACTCAGCAGCCGCCGCCGGGCTGAGTTCAGCCGGCGCCGCGCCGGGAGGAGGGGGACCTGCCGTTGCCGCAATGAGCCCGCGGCCCCGCGCCCGCTGAGCCCGCGCGCTCCGGCCCGGCCCGGCCCGGCCCCCATTGCGGAAGCGCGGCGGGGCCGCCGCCGGTTCGCCGCTCCCCGCGCTGCGCGGCGGCGGTACTATGCTCACGCGGGTGAAGTCCGCCGTGGCCAATTTCATGGGCGGCATCATGGCTGGCAGCGCGGGCGCCGAGCACGGCGGCGGCGCGGACCTGCCGCTGCGCTTCCCCTACGGGAGACCCGAGTTCCTGGGACTGTCCCCGGACGAGGTCGAGTGCTCCGCCGACCACATCGCTCGCCCCATCCTCATCCTCAGCAAGGAGACGCGGCGCCTGCCCTGGACCACGGGCTACGCGGAGTGAGTACGGCCGCGGGCAGGTGGAGCCCTTCCCTTCGGCCCTTCCTCCGCCTCCCGCAGCCCCGCGGCTGGGCGCCCCGCACGGCCGTGCCCTGGCGGAGCCGTCCCGGGCCTGCGGGGCGGAGGAGGCACTCGCGGTGCCCTGCGGCGGTCCCGGCCGCGGCTCCGTACCTGGGCGTGTGGGAGGTGCGAAGGGAATGCGGGGAGCAGCGGCTGCGGGAGGGCGGCGGGAGCGCTGGGGATAGCGACCTTTGGTACCGGGGCTGCGGCGGAGATGGGGAACCGCCGAGAGCGGCTGCGCTCGGTCGTGGCTCGGGGACAGACGTCCGTTGGTGGGGAACCTCGGCTCGGTGTGTGCGTAACTGCTTCCCCCTGCCCGTGAGCACGGGCGGGCCGGGGGAACCTTCCTGTGGCCTCGGCAGCGCTGGTTGACAGACGGGTGGCAGCGCTGGCGTCTGGTCGGGACCAGGTGTAGCCCTGAGCACGAATGGTTGCACGCTGCGCCTTCAGCGCCGGCCGCGGGCGCAGGGCAGCGTTTGGCTGCGGCTCCTCACCCCCTGGCAGCGGAGCAGCTGCAGGGCAGCACGCGTTCTTGCACCTGACTCCGTATCAGCGCCCGGCACTTCCCCCCCCGATGCTGGGAGCAGGGCTGAGGATGCGGCTTCTCACTGCTGTTACCTCCGAGTCTTGATCGTTCCTGGCCCTCCTTGTCAGTCCAGCTGGCATCGTACCGAAGTTCCACTGGCTGAGCTCATCCAAGCTGGTTTGTGTAGGCACCGTCTCTTTGGGCATGTGTGAATTCCTAACAAAGCTACTGCAAAAACTGCAGCGAGGTGCTGATGAGTGATTGCTAGCTTTATTTAAAAGGTTTGTATGAGTTGCTGCATCACTGGGGACACCCAAATAAGAGGCAAGATTTATAGGAGTTTGAATGGGATTGTTCTCCTCAGATCATTACAGAATTCAACATGTTACTGAGCAAATTCCCCAGAAACTGTAAGTTTAAATGTTTAAAAGTAAGCTCTAATTGTTCTGCTACTATAA
This sequence comes from Numida meleagris, assembly GCF_002078875.1. Taxonomy (NCBI): domain Eukaryota; kingdom Metazoa; phylum Chordata; class Aves; order Galliformes; family Numididae; genus Numida; species Numida meleagris. The sequence continues at coordinate 33,617,995 of NC_034409.1, read as the reverse complement.
CAGTCCCTCAAAAGCAGTTCTTTACCAAAGCAATACGTGCTGCTATTCTTAGCTTGTGCGTGGAGCGGTGGCACTTGGTGGGTGGCTGTGGCTGCAGGCCGAGGGCAGGCTGTGGGCCCAGGTGTGTGCAGCCCCACTGCCTGCAGCCTGGGCGCTCCTCAGGTGAACCGGGATTGTTCTCCTATAGGTGTTCTTCTGAGCTTTGAGCGGTTGGGTGAGTTGGGAGGCGTAACAAAGTTACTGGCCTCCATTCCAATTGCTGTCTGTGTGAAAAGAGATCAGCCTTTGTCTTTATCGCCTGCTTGTTTCCCTTTTCTTGCCTCATCCCCTCCTGTACAGCCCTGGTTGCAGTAGCTGACTTCAGCGCTCTCAGAAGTGCTGTCAGGCTGTTCCCAGGCACACCTATCTGCTCCCCAACATGGGCTTTGGTTGCAACCAGAAGATGTCAAAATGCTCACTGTGCTAGAGCAAAGGGGAAAGCAGTACTGCCAAAATTACGTTGTCAGCCAAAGGCAAAGCAATGCCACAGACATAACATGCAAAGAATAAGAAGGAAATAAGGGCAAAATTGGGTTTTGCTAAATCTGACATTTTTTCTCCTCTCCTACTGAGCTGGTCCCAGGCTGTCTGAAAATAATTGCAGGAGTTACTTGGAGGTATATTTTCAAAAGATCTGTTTTCCTCTTGGAATGCCTTTGAATTAAATAGAGAAAAGAAAAGGGAAAATAGCAGGAAGGTCAAATTATTCTTTTACATATTTTTAAGTTTGTTTGCTAGCGGAATGTGGGGGAGGAAGTACTTGTATACCATTACTTAGCATTGTATTAGCATCTATATTAAGGATACTAGGAGAGCAGTTTGCCTCTTAGCACAACACAAATGAGCACTTGCAGGAATAGTGGGGGCTCGATGTCCTCATCAGTACCTTGTGGCACGACCTGGGGCAGTGGTTTGCTGTGTTCCATCAGGCTGTTGGCAACAGGAGCTCTGGGCAGTGAGTTCTTGACTCCTTGAAGTTAAGGAGAGGTTTGTTGTAGATTTACAGATGGAGATATCGTCCTAGAGAGAGTATGTTTGTTCTGCCTTTGTTTTGTGTTTGCCAGCTGTGCTGGGCCGTGCACGCAGCAGGGTTGGAGGTGGAGGATTTATGCTCTGTGCCCAGCAGCAGTGCTCGTCCTGATGCCTTTAGGAGGAAGCTTTGTCCAGGGGACAGATCAGAAGGTGCTTCAGGGTGAGAACCGGTTCCTGTGCTGCGACTAAAGCAGTCTGAGTCCACAAAATAGGTCATTTTTTCAGGGACTTTCTTTTGTACTTTTGATTCCTAAGGACAGGGGCTCCTTCTCACCTTATGTAGAAAAGCCCACCTTGTAGTTTGCTTTTCCTTCTTAGCATCTGTGGCACATGCCTACTCGCCAGCCCTGTCCCACCAGTGCAAGCCCTGCTCCTTCTCCTCCTTCCCCTTTTCTTGCTTTGCTCGTACTGAACTTCTTTGTAATAGATATTTTTGCAATACCGCTCATCTATGTCATATTTTAAGTAAGTAATTTTAAAAATAAGTTATCTTTGTGGTATAATGCAGTGAAATGTAAATTAGCATTTAATTTTTATTATTAGCATTCCCTCTTTTAGTGGTATAATCATTATGCAAAACTTGTAGGCAGGCAAATGAAATCTTCAAAAACATACTTGGTGCTGGGTTAAAACATCACCACTTCCTGAAATTTCAGTAGGAATCCCAGAGGGATTTGGCTTTCCTTAGTAAGCACACTGATAGTTGTCTGTAGGAACATCTGTCCTGCCTCCTGTTATCGCATGGAAGACCTGAGACCCAGAAGCCCAGTTCATCCCGTACTACAGAGTGGTAAAAGGGTGCTGGTAGATGTTTCAAAGAGAGATGCTCTTATACCACAGGCACTCTTCTAGCGGTTGGCAATCTGGGTAGAAACAAAATGAATGTTGTATCCCACATCTAGTAAGCTTTTTGATTGTCCTGAACAGGTATCATTTTCCTAAGAAATACTTTTTGAATCAAGGGCATCCCTAGCATAACTCTGCTGAATCTGGTTAGCTGATGCGTATTAGGAATGGCCAAGGGAGAGAGCAGTCTGTTAGCAAACATTCCTTTAAGTCTGCCTTTAATCCGGGGGGGGGTGGGTGGGTAAGGAGGCTTGCTGTGATTTATTTGAGTTGAGGAGGGGGGATCCCATCTGACACTGTGTTTACTCCTTGCCCCCTGCCCTCTGCAGGCAGCTGTGCTCCAGGGCTGGGGGGCTGCACCATGAGCTGCTGCTTGGATTGCCCTGCTGCCACGAGGAAAACTTCTGTAGCCGCTTCCTGTGCCGATTCTTAGTGTTACAACCTTGCAGAGCTTCTGCTAAGCTGCTGTCAGCCTCAGTGCTGAACTCTGAAAGTGTAGAGGCAGCAGTAGGGATGGAGTGCGTAGCTTTAGATGGCTGAGATGGCATTCACCCATTTCTGAGCTCTGCCCATGGCATTGCTTTTCACCTTTTGGTCTGTCTATCCTGTTGCTACCTTGAAAGCAGAGCACAAATGGGGTGGAGCAGAGCCTTCCTATCCTGTCTGATTCCATATGGCACGCAAAATGATTGATCCAAAATTGGCAACGACAAAGAAATAGTCTGCCTTGTTCTGGTGAAATTACAGAGAAACTGTAACTGAATGACATTTTGTGTAAGGAAAGCAAAACTTGAGCTGTTTCTTTATCTGTTTTGAACGTGAATGTTCATCTCTGGTGGTCCAGAACTCAGTGCTATATTTGCTTTCCTAAATAATGAGAGTCCTGGGGCGGACTCATAACTTGTTTTTTCTGTATCCCATGCTTTCCTCTCTGTTCCCTATTCTTACTTTCCTAAGATCCAGTTGGAGACTAATATCAAAAGACACTATTAAATGCGCTTTAAACACACAATTAAGTGAAACGTGGAAGGAGGCTCAGTCATGTTGTCTGTGCCTTTTTATACAAAGGCCTGTTTAGCTTTTCTTCTTAAATCTCTGAATTATACTATAGATATCTGCGCAGCTCCAAGTTGTAATAGGTAGGCAGAAAGTAGGCTTTTGTGGTGCGTACGTGTCTTGGCTTTATAAAATCAATTTATTACCTCAGCAGTGCCTTTTGCTTGATAAGCCACAAAGTCCAGGCTCTTTTTTTCCATAATGTTACATTTCAGAAGTCTTGCGACGCTGTGGTTTCCCTGCTCTGCAGGCATGCAGCAGCAATTACATTTTCTCTGTGGTGCGGTGACTGCTGACCCATAATGGATACAGAGTTGTAGGTGAGGTATTACGGCTGTGTCCTTCTGCAGCATTTTAACTGAGGCGCATTGTTATAGCAATACCTTAAGTTGAAAATGAAGAAGGGAGAAGAGAAGCTCATAGATTTTTTTCCACTCTAAGTACTGGCTGTTCTGTAAGGCTGGTGTTTTTGCATCATGTTTTCTCATGCTGTGTTACTTATGAAAGGAAATGAGCATACATGGGGACTGTGTGAAGGCTTTTTACTGAGATTGTTTGAAGAGTTTTTTGGTTATCCTAAATTTTAGTTTGTCACAATCAAGGCAAAGCTTGTTCATTGTCAGGGTTAGAATAACAAAGAGGTAGTTTTCCACCTGAAGTACCTTTCACATTCTTTATGCATACAGAAAGTGTTGCGATAACCCTCCGAGGTAGGCAATAGCTTCTGATGTCTGGGAGGTGGGATAAACCAAAGCAGAGGGATTGCTTGTCCTGAGTTGGACAGTATGTCAGTGCTGAAGGTCAGCACAGGTCTCACTGCTCCTCATCTCTCATCCTGATCCCACTGCCCGCTATTAACAGGTGAAAGCTCTGTGCTTGGCTCCTGTGAGTTGCAGGATAGGTTCTCCTTTCTGGGAGCCTGCTTTGGAACCGTCAGCTGGGAGCATGACTCATCCCCGCATGTAAACAGGTTTTTGTCTGTGTTCTGTTTGGTGCAAATATCAGAGGGATAACACGCGCAGAAAGAGGAACACCTTTTTTTTTGTCTTGTTCTGTTTGTCTTTTTACTTTGGGTTAAATACACAGAAATAATGAATTACTTTCCTTTCTAAACTTTTAAAATTTTTGTTTGCTCTTCTCCTTGTCTGGATAAAATTATGTTCCTTTATTCTTTCTGTTGTTCAGAGCACACGGCTGAGTAGGACCTGATGGATGAGCTAAAAATTCAAATCCCATCTGTGTACCTAAAGTAGGCTGAATGCTCTTCCTGTGAATGAATTATTCTTTTATGCATAATGTAATCTTAACTTTAATATACATTGCCGAACTTATTTAAACCTGAACCCATAAAAAACAGCCTACAGGAGCCTCATGGTAGTTGTAAGAGCTTCAGAAATCCCTCTCCCTGTGTAAGAGCTTATACCATAACATTTAATATTTATGTAATGCCTCTAATTTGCTGAGTGCCTTGCAAATAATAATTTCAGAATAACCTCAGAGAAAAATGTGTATGTGCAAATGTTCTGCTTCCTCAGATAAAGAAACTGAGGCAGTGAGGATGAGCTTTGGTGAGGCGGTGTGATATGCATGTGGAAAATATGTCCCGAGTTCAAAGCTGTGTGCCTGGACGACACGATTTTTCCTGCCTTTGTGTGCTTGGCTTTTCCTATGTGGTCTCTGATTTCTTAGAACTAATGGGGAGAGAGAGGAGAAAGAGTAAATCATGTGTTCTGGTGTTTTTAATGTTGTCTGAATTGTGTGCACATGATTCTCAAAGAGGCAAGTAGGAAATGCATCCTCTGCGCTGCCTTGTGCCGTTGGCCTGGGGCTGAGGAGCAGTGCTGTCTGAGGAGCTCGCTTGGTCCCAGTTCCCAAAACGGAGAGGGCTCTGTCAGCATTCCGCAGATGCTCCATCTTGGCTCCTTTGCCTGGGGTACAGCTGCATTGCTTGGGAAGGTGCGTGCCATAAAGAAATGTGACAGGGCTTTGCCCCTGAGGGTGGGCCTCTTCCAGTGTGTCAGTGTGATCAGATGAAACATGCTCACATCAACCTTGAAGGGAAGCAGAGCTGCATAGCACAGTTATCCCTGTGATGGCTCTTGTGAATTACACAAGGAAGAAATGTGTTTTGTGGGTCTAAGGACTGGTCAGTCAATTCTGTGTCATGCTACATCCCAAGTAAGACTCTTCATTGAAGTTGGTGCTCTAAAATCCAGGAGGTCTTACCATGCAACTCTAGCTTCATGCTAATTGTGCTTTTTGTTGTTTCTTAACTAAGGAAAAAATCCTCTCAGTGAAGCAGGAGGAGGAAGGTAGTTTGTAAGAGTTGGTTCCCACTTGTCCAGCTGCATTCACTAAGTGGGGATTGCGTTTGGGATGGCTGCCTGCAATAGATGGCAATGACCCCTGTGGTTTCCCTGCTGCTTCATTAGGTGGAGTACAAGAGGTCATGGTTTCAAGTGCTCAGACTATGAAGCTGTTAAGAGCTACAAGAGAAATCCCAGCTTGTGTTCAACCCTTGCAGCCCAAACCCAATTGGCACAGGGTGGCTGTTCTCCTTGTTTGGGATCCATATTTGATCATTTGTGTCCAACTTCATTTCATTCCCTTCTCTTTTTTTCATTTAATACCAAAGGTTTCATTAACACATCAGTGCTGTTTGGCCGCAGTCTTGATGGCTGTGGTGATGCTTTTCCCAGAGCATCCCCAGGAAAGGCAGGGATTGAATGGGTCCTCCATCATGGCTTTTGGTTGTGATAGCGCTCTGATACCATGACTTGGTGCAGACAGACCATCTTTGCTCTTCAGGGAGGGAGAGTTGGGGGGAAAAGTGGGTTTCTGCTATAATAGAAGAAACAGGCTGAACTTTGATCATGTTTTTTGTTATGCTTGTTGTACACCATGAACAATGGATGTGGGGAGAGGAGAGGGACAGCATGCGTTTGTTTTGGAGCTCTTTGTGTGTTCAGTCTGCAGTGGTTTGCAGACCACGATCTGACACCCTGCATGCCATTGCTTCAGGACTGCTGCAGCAAGGTGTCCTTGGACTACCATTAGAGGTCTCCAAGGTTGTCTTAGAATCCTGTTGTAGTCACAGCTCTCCTTCCAAAGTCTTTTCAGTTAGATTCTTCTGTTAAACCACTGGCTCCACAGCCAGGTGGCCTTTCTATTGTCCTGCCTGGGTCTCTGCCCCTCTGCTCAAAGGCACCAACAGGCAATATCTCACTTTGCCTTTGCTCCTGCTGTGAGCCCTTTCAGATTTCCCAGTTTGTTCTTTGTCCTTTGTGGCCTATTATGATAATTTCTGCTCTTCGAGTTCCCCGCAGAGAGGTGAAAGAAATCCAGTTCCAGCCAAGCAGATCTTTTTTTTATCTTTTTGGCCAACGCTGATTCATTGAGGTTAAGTATTGTTTGTCTTTAGGTACGTGTTAGAGGCCTCCTTCGAAGCAGACGATTCACAGTGCCTTGTTGTAATGTTGTAAAGTATCCACCGAACAACTATTGATCTGGTCCCAGCTGGAGTCTCATGTTGGAAGTGGGACGGAGGATAGCTCTCCAGTTCTTGGTTTGGACAATGTTCTGTCTTGTGGAGTAGCCTAAGGACTAAGAAGAAATTACCCCTCTGTTCCTCAGAGATCTCAGTATCTTCAGCTGCAGCAGGTCACTATGCGGTTGGGCCAAGGCTTTTGTCTTGTTGTGTAGGTGTAATATTTAGAGGTGTAGCACTATAGGCATTGCTACTCTGAGTTTTTTTTGTTTTACTCTGAGGCTTTTTGTTAGGTTTTGGAAGACTCATTTTCAGTGAAGGTCAGTGAGTTTCTCGAAGTACCACTGATTATTATTTTATTTTATTTGCCCTCCCATTCCCCCTTTGTTGAGAGAAGTTGTTGTTTTTTCTTGGTTGTGGGCTTCTTTCTTTTTTTGATGGGTCATGTGGAGGAAAAAACAGGAAGCTGAAAGTCCGAGAGTGGTAAGTAAGCCTTCCTGTAGTATCACGGTGGGAAGAGCACTCTTGAAATGACTGCAGTCTCCAGGATTGCCTGTGGGAGCCAAGTCCTGCCCAACAATTGCAGTTCCTCATCCATTTCGAGGTGAGAGCCATCATGTTCAACCCATCACGTCCTGCACGTGTCGGGCTCATTGAGCAGCACAGATGTGCTCAAAAGTCCACTTCCCTGCACCTCTGTTGGTTTTGGTGGCTGTGCAGGGGGTTTAGTGCCCCCAAGAACCTATTAATCCCCCTGGCTCTGCTTCGGTACAAGTGTCTTGGTATTCTGACTCTTTGATCTTAGTTTTTTGTTTATTTGTTCAGCAGTATGTGACACTTTGCAGAAGCTTGTGCATTAAAACTGGGTTCCTTAAATTACTGCTTAAAAATGTGTTTTTTAGAACAGCATTTTAGAGAAAGTGCTTTTTCTTCCAAGTCTGTTCTAATGGTGTTTGTTTCAGGAGGGAATACTGAAATTTGCTGCCGAGGTCGACTCTAAAACTCAGTTCAAGCTAGTTCTTGTTTCTCTTTGCTTCACTTATTTGTAGATGTCTTGACTGAAAAAGGAAATAAGTCTTTTTTTTTTCCCTCCCATTTCTTTCCAAGGGCTTACACACTGGATCTTAGTTCAAGCTTGTAATGTTTTCCCTTTAGAAGTTCTAAAAGCCATAGAGTGAGGCCTGTGCTGCATGTGTGGCATTGCTGGGAATGGAGTATGCCTTCTGATTCAGGTGTTTGGGTACATGTTCAGAAGTGAAAAATAGTTATAATAAAGCTAACTCCAATGAACATTGTTGCTCAAATCATCACGTACATCATAACTTTGTGAGTTATTGGTCTGAAGTGAGCAATTTCCATTTTGCAGAATATAAATCAAACTTTTCCATCGTCTTTCCCCCCTTCTCAAAAAAGCAAGATTTTCAACCATTTTCATGAATCTTTTGAAGACGAAAACTTAAATCAAGCACATGTGCTCTTGGCCACTATTTTCAGTAAATAAGATAGACAAGAAAATGTAGATGACCACTTTTTTAGGCTGGGGCTCCCTCAGTGTAGTTCTCAATGTCATTTTAAGGTCTCTCTGTCCCACTCCAGTAGTGCAAAGCTGGGAATTACAGCCAAGCAAGCGCCTTCTGCAACCTCTCCTGCATAATCCACTAAAACCCCAGGTCTGTGGATTGTAATTCTATTAGCTGTTAATCAAATGAAGTCGGGAAGAATGCAGCTGGCGTGCAGGAATGTGGGAAGTTCTCTATCTCAGGCTGTAATCCTGCTTTTAGAGGAAAAAAAAGTTATAGGCTAATGTGATTAACTGTAATCTCATTCTTGGTTGGTCTGAGAGAAATGCCTGATGCCTACATCACTAGCTAGCTCTGTGGAGTACTCATAGGGCTTCTGTGGAGGGGCTGAGATTTTGCTACTCAGCTGGTAGTCTTGGAAAAAAACCTTAGCAGCAAGAGAGAAATGAACTCTCATAGCCAGCACTTAGATTCTAGTCTTTGTTTAGAAATCTGAAACCAAGAGGATGTAAGTGGAAACACAAAATGAGCATAATCCTTTCAGGTATCTATGTGTATGTATAAATATGGGCAAGAAACAACTTACAGGTAAACTACAAGTTGCTCTTTAAAGCTTTGTAGGCCCCGAGGTTTACATTAGGATCCTGTTATTTGCTAATATGTTACTGCTGCTGACAGAATTGGTATTCTGGTTTATTTAATGCAGACAAGGGACAGGACTGTCTGGTAATAAAAGCTGCAACTTTGTGTTGAAGTGAATGAATGGCCTGGGGAATTTTTTCCCACTGGGGCATGTGTTTTTTCCTTTTAGCATTAAGGGAGCAGGTATACTGACTTCTGTTGAGAGGTTGGTATGAGGTGCTAGAAATGCGGCTGGAGAGGGAGAGGTGGGGCTCTTCATGAAAAGAATGGAAAATACCTTGGCATGTGTATTGTCAGCCCCAGCGCAAATAATGAGCTGCTCTGGGGGCAAAGATCATCTTTTTGCTGTGTGAAATGCAAAGTGCAGCCTAAGACCTGTTCCAAGGCCGCATCATTTGAAGGTTGGTTGCTGTTAGCTGATGGCCTTCGGGTGCAGGGGGGCTCCCAGCGCTGCCATTGCTGGGGCTTGTCCTTGTTTCCAGGGGACGTGATGGATGAGGTATGAGGTAGCTGTGGGAGCAGGCAGAAAAAATGCCTTGTACGCATCTTGTTCATTTGCTGGACAAATTGAAAAATAAGTGTGGCGTGGAGAAGGTAGGAGGTGCAGGAGAGTTTATGCTGCAACAAAATGCACATCCAGTCACCAGTCTCAAGTAGTCAAGTTGGTATTTGGAGAGGTTGTGCCAGACTGCCTTTTTTACAAGTAAAAATTATCATATAGTTTAATTACAGTGTAAGACATGCTGCCTCTCTCACAGTTGCTTACACACCTGAAGTTTTGTGTATGCGTTCCCTCACAGCTTTCTCTACTGCTTGCAAGCCTCCTGAGGCTGTCATGTATACAAGTGACCTTAAAAAAGAAACAAAAACAGAACAGTCAGTTAATTGAAGGGAAAGTTTTTGTTGTTCTTCCCTCTTGAAACTTTGTTGGATTCCCTGAAGGAATTGGAAAGACTAGGTGAGTAACTAGATGGATTTAATCATGGAGAAACATAGGGATGATTGGTTAGGATGATGTGAACAACTGTTACATAGGTATGTGGTTTGAAATTACTGCAGCCCCTCTAGCATCCTTTAAGACAACTACCCAGAATAGCTCAGGGTATAGTCAAAAAGGCAAAGAAAATGTTAGAATGTGAAGGAAGTGGGGTGCAATGGGTTGCATTTAAAACACTGTTGAGAACAGTGTTCACACTTAATTATGGGCAAAACTAAAAAGGAGAAATAATGACCGTGGAAAAACAATTAGTAAATTCAGAGGAATTGCAAAATGGGAACAAAAATCAAGCCTATGAAAGCTGGAGAGATCACTCTGAAGGCAGTCTAAGTATTTTTGTATCAGGGAAAGCTCTAACAGGAATAGAAACATCTATCACAGGCCATAAGCAGCAGTAAAAAATGCTACTTCTCTCTCTAAGTTAGAGTATATGGGTAGAAGTCATTGCATGAGGACATACAGTGGTGAAAGGCCTCCTTGGCAGGTCAGGGCCTTTTGTTTCACGGTGCCCAGAGGTCTTAGATTGGTCAGTGAAACTCATGTTAGAGGTAGGTGTCATGAAAACCCAGGGACTTTTCTTCCTTTGTGTTAGGGAAGATATAACCTTTCATGCTCTGCTGCTTGGCAGATGACTCTACTGAGCATTAATTGCTAGCAATTGCTCTGCTATGGCTGGGTTCATTCCTTCATTAACCTGGCATTTCTCACACTTCCACTGGGAACTGCAAGTCTGCAGTTGAAAGCAGAGTGCCATTAGGGGGACACAAACTGAGCTGCCGTGAAAACTCTCCCTGGTGTGTTTCTGTTAGGAACGACAATCAGTCCAACGTGTGGGAGAAGGCTCTTCCATGGAGACTGCAACAGAAACTGAAAAAAGCAGCACAAACTGTACTGAAAAGCAGTATGTAGATTTTCTGCAATGGGAGGAAATTCTTTCTTGAACAGAAGCCCTTTTGTAAGGGTGGGCTTGGAAGTCATTATGTTTTAGTAGTCCATGGTACCGCAGGAAGTAACTTTTTTTTTGTTTGAGGATGGATGTGCTTATTTTGTGGAATCCTGAAATAAGAGCTTTTTCCAAGCTCTCTAACATCTGATCCTTCATCTTTTTGTTCTTGTATAATGCTTTAGCCAGCATTCCTGAAACAAAAAAGCAGAGGAAATATATATGCAAACAGCTGTCCTTTTTCTGTTCTCTGTCTGGATCTGCCGTTGAGACCCCCAGCCCTCCGGCAGCATGGCGGAGCTGTGCGCTTCCACACCGCCCTCCCCAACCTTGCTGGAGTGCCTCAGGGGGAAGACTTGGCAAAAATAAACATACTGCTCCAGTAAACAGTCAAGCATTGTTACAGGCAGGTTACAGGGTTGGTAGCACAAAGGTGCGTGAGTAGCGAATGGGTGAGTCAGAAGCGTTCAGCAAATAGTTCTGTCTGGAGAAAAAGCAAGATTGGCTTGACTTTTAAAATGAAACTGGAGTTTGAAAATTGTTTCCCGTGTGAGAGTTTTAACAAGGCCTGAAGGAACTAAGCTGTCTCCGGAGAGATAGTCATGCTGGCAAGCAGCGTGGAGCAGACAGGGTTTGCTCTCCAGGCAGAGGCACTTGCAGCACAAAGCACCTGGCGCTGGCAGCAGTGTGTCGTGCAGAGAGCGAGGGGTGTAAGTCACGTGTGGAGCAACAGCACGTTTGGCAGGAGAGCTCATCTTACCTGGAATTAAAAGGATGCTTGTGTAGGCAGAGATGGGGGCAGTGTTATTTCAGGGAGTGGAAAAACGGTGGGGTTTTCATACAGCAGGCGTGCAGTAAGCTTGTTTGTGAATGCTGCTGCTAGAATGTCTTCACGAGCTATTACTTCCCTACATCTGATGTTTTGAAGGTGAAATTATTATGTTGTCTTCAGGCCATTTTAGGTAGGTTTTTAAAGACAATGATCTAGCAGTCTTTCTTGTAAATAAAATCCTTTCCCCATTCAGAATGCATCCAACAGGTCTTGGAGACAGTTTTGTTTTCTTTTGCCTGTTACTTTCCTTTGTCCCATCCCATCAAATTGCTCACTTGAAATTCCCCACTGTTTGTTTTCAGCAAACAAGACTTCTAATTATATCCTCATCTACAAGTGCTGCCACTCTTTAAGTACTGTTTGAGTAGGAAAGGCAGATTGCTCTATTTCCCAGCTGGACTGATCACCTAATGTGGCAGGTGTGCTTTGGGAATTACATTTCTCCATGACCTTTCATCTTTTTGATTGTGTGGCAAATCAGGGCATAAAAGAGCAGAATTATGTTGGAAGAGAGCTTATGTAATTTACTCTTGCTATTATTATTCTTTGTCAGCTTTCAGTCTAAGATGTCCAGTATGACTGTGTTGTTCATTTGACTTGCAAAGTGGAGTGTTAGGGGACAAGAAATATGTTATCACACTGATTCCTTAGACCAAGCTTCTGATGTCCAGTCTGCAGACCAAGAAACCTTCCTCCCCAAAGCCAGCAGGCAATCAAACACACAGTAAGCTGGTTGTGTCCAACTCGTGTTCCCAGGTAGTGCTGTAGGGAGAGCCCCACTTCATTAACCATGCTAGATCAGTAAGCATTTTTCAGCCAGTATTGGTAAAGCAAACTTTGAAGAAATTTTTCCATTATCCCCAACCCATGTTCCTTTTCTGCCATTGCTTCTCGAGCCCTTGGAATAGCCGTCAGCCTTATCAAAGTCTTCACAAGGCTCAAACTTCCAATGAACAAAAACAATAAATGTGAAACCAAGCTGTGTCAGAATAGCGCATGTTCACATGAAGTGTTTGGAGGACAGAGCTGTAGGAATCCCTGAAACTTACTGTGCTCTGAATACAGTAGACTGCATCTAGAGCAGTAGGAGCCATCATGGGAATTGTGTGGGTGACTCTAAAGAGCTGTTAACACTCGGATGCTTTCCTCTATACAGCTGGCAAAAGACTGGAATACTCTCTTTTCCCTGGGAAGTCATCGTTAGTATATTCCTACTGTCTTCCTGTCCATGATCTTCCTGTTGTTTGGAAAAACAAACAAGAGAAAACAAAACAAAAAAAATCTTTACAAATAAGAACCTGAGAAATCAAACTTGTTGAAGTTCTTCTGTGTCTTCATGTGTAATAGATAATGGTAGAGCTACACGTGCATACATACATAATGGTAGGGATATCCCTCGATAAGCAAAATAGATTAATGGCACGGCTTGTAATTATACCTCTCTCCTGCTTTGCCACCTCCTTTTCTAGTGTGTCCTTTCTCCCGTTGTCTCACAAGCTATTGACACTGTTGACTTCCGCGTCCTACCAGCAAGCTGTTTCCTTCTGATTTTTAATCTTTATCTATATTTAGTTTGAGGTTTTCTGCATTTGTTCATTTCTGAAGAAATAGTGTGCGCTGGAGTGGAAATACTGATCAAAGTTTCAACTGTATCAGTTGATCTCATAAAAAATGCTATTGCTGTCTGGAGATGTGATCTGCCTTAATATTATTTTGGTAGTGGGCTATTTTAAGCCGCAATCAAAAGTAAAATAAACCTCTAATTGATTGTTAAAAGAAAAGCATACCATAGACTTACTGTAAGTCTCCTGGAAAAAAGCCAGTGGAATGAAGTGCTGCTTGTGCACTCCCAGATGGTGTAGTTAGCAAAAGGTTACGCTTGCGTAAAACTCCCCTAGTCACCCAGAAATAGTTACAATATGTGAGATGCTTCTGTAGTATTGAAACAACTCTTTGCACAATAGTGGAGCATCCACTGTCATATTAATTACAACTCTGAATTCTAGTGGTTCTTCTTTATGCTGCATTTTAAGATTCTTGTTAAAACCATAAGAATTTTGTAGTTTCAGAGTATGATGGTATTTGAAACGTAAATGGTTCTTATACATTCTCTTTCTCCTGCAGAAGGAAAATGTCTATTTTCCTCTCTTATTCCAATTTCTGAGTCTGTTTCCAACCATTGCCACCATGCCTTCTGTTTTTTCTCAGGACCTGGCAGAGAGATGGGAAGTGTAGGAGGACAGGCAATTGATGTTTAATCCTTCATGTTTTCTAATTTATAGTAGGGCTGATTATACATGCATCTAGAGCAAACAGGCACACATGCATATTCTAAATAGAGAAGCATTACAATTTTCCTGCTGCAAACACATACTGTGTCATCTTCTGGGACCTCCTTGGTTTGGATCTCTGCTAAAGCTCCTTATTGTGTATTTTCATTTCTACACTGTTCTTGCAGATGATAAAGTTTTGATGGAGGTTAAGTGATTGCTGTGTCTTGCTTCCTAGGAGCTTTTGTTGAACTGTTACTACTTAGTTCAAATTTGGGCTTTTTTTATACCAAGTAATTAAAAATGGTGTATAAACTAGAGAATTCCCTTAAGTGCTTGTGATAATTGAGTGGTTATGTGATAGTCTTATATGAAGGTTGCAATGTACCAAATGCTTTAAAAAAATATGTATAATAAATCTATAGTGCTGAGAGGAACACTGACTTTCCTAATGCAAGAACGTTGCTACTGCTTTGTTACAGGGCTGATTTTGGCCCTTGTCTCTCTTTTGTCCCTAGAGGCAAAGTGTCTGCTTCTGAGAAGTGCCTTTTCTCCAGGGACTGAATGCCCAAACCAGGCTGATGGGTGCTTCCACAGGGCATGCTGAAGGTGCCCCTGCTGGGGTTCTGTGCTGAGTTTCTGGCTTGTAATGCACTGCCCTTGTTTGGGGTGAAGATTTCTTGTTTTTCTGTTGGGTATTTGAAGATAGGTGAAAAGAAATGCCTCCATCTTCATATGCAATATATATATCTCCAATGACAGTGAGTTATTTCTGTATTATTGAGTGTTTCCTGCTGTTGTAATTATTGTTGTACAGCAGTCCTGTCACTGGAATTACTGCCAGATTGGTCTATAAATCTGCAGAGACTGCAGTTAGCAAGAAAAGTCTATTAAAATATTACAGAAAGGGTTTCTTTCACTTTTTGAATTTTCCAGATTGCAGAGTACAGACACTGTGCTTATTGCTTAATATTGTATTCTGAAAACACAGACCACTTTTAAACCACCTTCACAAAATCAGAGGTAGCCATTACAAAAGCTGCAGGGACATGCCTAACAGGAATGTTTGCAGGACAGAACAAATCACTTCCATTGGTGACTCCTCGGCTCTCCTCAATGGGCAGAGCTGTTGGGGAGTTCAGCAGAAGATCAGGGTGATATCCTGCTGCTGCCCTCCCAGGGGGAAAGGAGCAGAAGAGGAGACAGTGCAGCAAGTTTCAGAGACAAATTGCTGCTCAGCATAAGTAGGCAGCACTGACGGTTTTGAGATTTTGTTAGTTTGGGTCTTGCTTATGGGTTTCAAAAGTCTATGAAAAGACACCTTTCATTCTACAGACAGCCCTTCCATATCTCTGTTGTGTTCACAGTGTGCTTCAGAGGTATAGGGTAGACAAGATTTTTGCCTCAGTGTATCACATTGCTGGGGTACTAGGTGATGTTCTGGTGTTAGCATTCATTAAAGGATTTTGAGAAAACTGCAGATTGAAGAAGAGGACTGATAAAATTATTCAAAAGATGGAGAAAGTGCCTCATAGATTACACAGTCTCCTGCTATCTCAGTGGGCAAAAGAAGAACAAGAAATGATCTGATTAGGGTTATGAAAATATTTATGGGAAAAATGCATTATTAAGGGACTCTTTTGATCTAGCAAAGAAAGACGGAAGAAGAGCTGAGGCCTGGAAGCTAAAACAATTAATTTGTATGAAGTGCAAGTCTTCTGTGGGGTGGTAGGTAATTCGAGTTTCTGTTGGGGGAGCTCATAAAGCTCCTGTCTTCATCCAAACCGGAGGAGTGAATAATCCCCAGAAACCAGTGTTTCTGCAAACATAACTTACTGATGTTGATCTTGAGATATTTCAATCCCATATCAAGATCTGTGGTACATTAGAGATTTGACTGGACAATGAACTTCTCTCTTCTGGCTTCAAAACCTTTTGTAAATATATATATTTAGAATAGCTGTTTTAATAGATGAAACTATTTTCATAGCCATTGACTGTTCCAGTTATAGCTTTTGGCCAAAGTACACATAACTACTCAATGTTGCTTATACCATTCTGATTATATTAGTAGCCATGGAGATGCTTTGCACTTTCACTCATTTAGAAAACACTATCTCAGCTGGGGTTGTAATTAAGCAGGTAGCCAATTAGCTGAGCAGAGACTGAAGCTCCAAATGCTGTGTGTAAAGACATACAAAATTGAAGTGCAAGGTTGTCTCTGCACCTGGTGACAGAGCTGCAGAAGGCTGAGTTGCCATGCCCCACGGCACCAGCCATTTGCAGAAGTCCTCGAGAAGCCGTTGTGGAGCGATGTGGTGGCAGTGATGCTTGCAGCTTTACCACTTGCAAAGTGGCGGCTGTTCCACTTCAGTGGGGTGGCAGCCCACAGTCTGAAGCTAAGGCTGAGATTTAAATGTGGTTCTTGAAGATCGTTTCTCAAAATTGGCCAGAAAAATACCCGTCTGAAAGGATTCTTCAAAAGTGTATTTCTGGCAGTTTATGGTTTCAAAAACATTTTAATGAGGGTGCCTGTACTTGGAGCATTTATATTTCTGCTGGGTTATTTACTACATTTTCACATTTACCCTGGTGCTGCTTTGACTGCTAGAAGAACACTCACTTGTATTTTCATTAATTCTGATTAATTAAAGGCAAGCTTTTGCGTCACCCCATTTCCTTCTCCCTTTGATTTCCTTTTTATTCAGCCCCAAGGGGTTATGAAATATCCACCAGCTTTCTGTGGTATCTACATAAATACTTAATCGTGAGGTGACTGTATTAATAGAATTTCTTGTTCCTTATTTTAGCTTAATTTGTACATGTCATTTAGTAACATGAGCAACAACAAGGGAAGTCTGCTTAGTGTCTTGTGTAAAGAAAGCAATGATCCGTTGTGAGAAACAATGTCTAGCTAGCAGACAATGTCTGTCACCCTTTCCAAATATGTAAGTAAGGGTAAATGCATATAGATACACATACATATTCATAGAGATACATTTATGCATGTAGATGTGGACGTATTTTAGGCTAAGTTTCCATCAAGACACACCAAGAGAACTGGAGATCTTGTGTGCTGGGAGCAGAGGAGAAGCCTTTGAGGACAGTTGGCTACAGGCAGGGCTGATGTTTTAACTCACCTGCTGCTCAGTCTGACCTTCTTGCTGTCATTGTGAGGACTAGGATTTTCATCACCAGTCTTTCTTCCCATTATCTTGGTACAGATAACAGGAGTTGGAAATACTGTGAGTGGAAAGATCAAAGTGCAGGATCCTTTGCTTATTTGAAAATCTGTTTTAAAATCCAGCTGGGTTGTTTTAAGACTGTATGGGCTAGATGAAGCCTTGCTGATTTGAAGGACAGAATCACGCTTGATTACCTTTTTCTCCCAGACGTAACCCAGGGCTTGAAGTTTTGCTGAAGGTAATTTCAGCCAATCTTGTCCAAGGAGCGGATCTGTGGTTTGAATACTCACAAGCTGCTTGAAAACGTGTGGCTGCTGAGAGAGATCCAAATCAGATTTTCCTGTTCTGGAGGAAGTTGTAGCAATACATTAATTATCCATTCTCCTTAGCCAGGCCTGCTTGTTGGTCAGGATGGGCACATTGGCCGGTGAGTCAGCACAGTCTTAGCTGGGAGTCACATACAACATAGGCGGACTCTGCCTCTGCAAGGAAGGACGTGCAGAAGGAGATAGGGTTAACCTTGGAAGATCAAGTACTGTTCTTTAACAGAACAGATCAGCTTGTACATCCCAAGTGAGGGCTCCTGGCACTTCTGCAGTCACCTCAGCTGTCCTGTTGTTGGGACTCAGTTTCCTACACCGAGGTATCTGTCTGAAGGAAGTTTAAAAAAAAAAAAAATCTTATTAAAACCTCCCGTTCATAGAATATTCTGCCATTTAGAACTATGTGAATATTTGATTTCATGTTAAGAGTTACTGTATCTCAGTGTTAGCAATAGGGGAACTTCGGTGCTGTCATTTCAGTCTTTTGAAATGCAGAGGAGATAGTGAAGCCACTTGCTGACCTTCAAGGAAGCATCAATGCCCCTTGTTACTAAGTATTGATGTGTTAAAGTACAGGCTGGTTTGTATCACAGAGCAGAAATAAAACATATCAGAAATAAGCTTTTTTAGCACTATATTGAAGTGTAATCTACTCTTAATGGAATTCTTCTTATACCTTGCTAGACCATGCATTTAAAAATATTGATTTCAGGACTTCAGTGGTTCCAAGTGAAAAGATATTTTATATGCTACAAGATGAGGAGAAAAGAGAAATACGTATTTTGTGTCCCAGTTTATTTTATGGCATTAAGAAAATGCAGAAATTGTGATTTCCCTTTTCTTCCTGATCAAAAATTTAGAAATGAAGTTATTAAAAATAAAAAAACATGTAGGAC
This sequence comes from Numida meleagris, assembly GCF_002078875.1. NCBI lineage: Eukaryota > Metazoa > Chordata > Aves > Galliformes > Numididae > Numida > Numida meleagris. Next base: position 33,599,927 of record NC_034409.1, on the reverse strand, counting down.
AACTAGAGATAATTGCTTATAGTCTCTTCTGTTGAAGTACTTTATGCTCCCAAATGTTGTTTGGAGCACTTATTTCTGACCTCAAGCATCACCTAACTACAAACCTAAAATCCTTTTTTGTTGTTGTTTTTTTTTTTTTTGCTTTTGTTTTCCAATTGTAGTACTTCTTGTGGAACATATAGATGATTTTGAAAACTGTTGTTTCAGACAGCATCAGAAGCAAGTGTCCCATGCAGCACCCAGCACCTTTAGATTTTAAAAATAAGTATAAGCTAACAAAATATGCAAGAAAAATAGATACTGTTCACGCTAGCCTTGATATAAAGGCTTAGTAAAGACTGTAATGGCCATCATTTGATGTAAGGTAGTAGTATAGATTTGAAAGTTTAATGTTGCTTTACTTATTCCAATGTCAAGATCTGGGGCATGAGGTTAAATCTGATCTCCTCCAGCAGAATCTGTCATTCATGGCATCTCTACATTTCAGAGAAGCTGCAAGCCTAAAGTTATCTTTTAAAAAATTCACTTACACCACTGAAATTGAGTTGATGTAGGATCTAAGGCAAAGCTGTTGGTGTGCTTTTCTACATTGTCTTACTATTCTTAGCCTCCACATGCAAGTCCTATCCTGTATCTTCTGTAGGATGACACTAGCCTTCTTTTGTCATAAGCTACTGAGCTGTGTTGGCTTTGAATCCAGGTGAAAAATTGATTGCTCATATGAGTTGTTACCTTTGGGTTTAATTCTGTGTCTATTGAAATGGCTTCCCTTTGGATTAAGCTGTTTGAGAAAGTGAATCATTGGGAATACATGTGAGTCTGGTAGAGCGTTGCTCTGAAATAATGAGCCTTTCCTACACATATATCAATAATCTGCTTTCAAACAGAAGAAAATAATTCTGTAGATGTGGAGCTGTATTTACCACCTTGATCCATGGCGATAATGACTTTGTTAAGAATGGGAAACTTGGACATAAATATTTTATGCCTGTGTTACCTGAAAAATCAGTGCAGATTAAATTTAAAAAAATGTTCTGCACATATAGTAGCAGCTATCTTAATCACTGTACTTTAATCCTTAGTGTTTCTTTTTTTTTCTTTCCTAATGGAATGCTGTTATAAAGTGAGAGATTAAAGATGAAATTGGAAAAGAATGTATGGGGTCAAAGCTTAATTTCTCAAAGATACATAGGAATGTAATGTTAATTGTTCTGTAAATGTGTGCTCTGTCCTGTGTCACTGGCCTGGCTCGTGATGCTTTTTCTTTAGGGACCGTTCTTGTTGCTGGGATGATGTACCTTGCAAGCGTGGACATGAAATCAGTTTGCTGTACATGCTAAGTTAGAGCCATGTAGCACAGCATGCTATTTGGTGTCTGAACATGGATGTGCCATGTTGCAGCAGTCATGGTTCTCTTTAACAAACTGGAAGCCTACCATTTTTGTTTTGTCCTTGGATCTGTTTTGCTTCAGTGAAAGTGATAGAGTCCCTTTGGCATCAGTATATTTCTGCTTGTCGCAAAATTATTGTGATAAGATCAGTTGGTACAGCATTCAAAGAGGTCTGTGGGTAGGGTGTGGCAGCACTGATCATCAGGTACTTGGGAACTGCTGAGTTGCTACCAGGACAAATGCGGTAGATTTGAGATATTGGGAGAGCCACAACAGGCTTGGAAGGAACAGCATAAGGGAATTTCTGTTGTGAGGAACTTGAAGTCTCAGATGACAGATGCACCCTTGTGGTTGCGGATGGCCTGGTGGCCACACAGGGGCTGGCAACCCTTTGGGTAAGGTACATGTGTGTGTCTGCACTTTGTGTACACCAGTTTTCCTTTCTTCCTACTGCATTCCTGGCTAATGTGGAATTTTGTGTTTTCCTGCTGGAGTAAGAGTTCTGACTGGGGGGTGGGAAACCATATGCAGGTGAGCAGGAAGAGGGGAAAAATGTTTCCTGCCAAAAAAAAAAATTGGCTGCATTTTTCCTGATCTGGAAAGAAGGAAGACAAATAGCTAATAATAACTAGTAATATGCGTAGCAGTAAGGAATAAAGAGAAGAGAAATCCATGTAAGTGCAGATGAAGAGGGTAAATGGAATGGCTCTGGGAAGGCCTCGCTTTGGCCTGTGATGGCTGTGGGAGGCAGTGTTGAGTGTGGGCTGACTGGGAGGAGCTCTCAGGTATTGCAAGCAGCTGCTGGGTGGGGGTGATTCACAGGCTGGGCTGATAGCCTGTGATTGCTAAGTCGATTTGCTAATCACTGCTTTGGTTCAGTCAGTGATGGAAAAGTGTTTCAGAACACTGCAGTCTGTTATTCTCAACAAATGATCTGGTTTACCCCTTACAGTTTCCTTGATATTAGCTTGCAGGCATTGTGGCAGCTGAAAGGAGAGACTGAACTTGCTGCAGGGAGGTAGCATCTGTTTATCCCACCTTGATTTTGGGACAGAGGGGTTGGTTGTCCTTCAAATTGCAATACACAATCAGTTCACCTGACAGGTGTGTGATGGCAGCAGTTAAAGAAGCAAGACATAAAGGAACAGTACTGTGCAGAGCTATAGAGGCAAAATCAGAAGTGATCTGTCTGAAGTGCTTAAAAACTTAAGTCTCCTAATGTAATTGCATCTTTTAAGGCAGGATGGATGGAGGAGGAGACTGGATATGCTGTCAATAAAGAGCTGAGGGGAGGAGGAAGCAAGCAGATGCAAAGTAGGGGGGAAAGAACAAACCGTGATGTTGTTTGCGCTAAAATAACTTGAGAGTGGTGCATGCAATTGGGGAAGCAGCCTGGTGGCTGGCGCAGCCAAGTCCAAAATGATGCCTTGCAGGCACGAGACTCCTGCTCTGTGGGCTCTTTGTGCTGCTGAATGGAGTGTGGCCATTACATGGGCTCCAGGCCCAATGTCATGGTTGTTTGGACCGCCTGAGTTCTGGACCATGATATTTAGTAATTCCTGGGCAGTACTTGTTCCTGATAGGTAGTATAGGTAAGGCCATCTTGAGGTTTGGTAGAACAGAGTGAAGTGTTTTAGGTATACAGTTAAACTCTGCTATGCTTGTTTCTGAGGGGAGGCTTTGTGTCATCATGTTCACTCAGGTAGACAATAGTTGTAAAAACCAAATGAGAAGAGGAGAGAAATGCAGAGCAATCATAAAATGGACTAGAGATAAAGGGTACACTATACAGTCAGTAAAAGGTGAAGACAGAAGACTCAACCCTAACCTAGCTATGAAGACAAGGCTGAAGTTTACCACTTGACAGACAGCCTCAAAAGTCAAGAGCATGCTCTTACCAAAAGCAAACAAAAGAACATGTTACGCTATAAGGGAGAATATCTCAGCTTCGAATGTTTTAACTTCAGAGTACTTGTTAACAAGATGTTGAGGAGCAAGCATAAGATGGCAACGTAGGTCAGTAGAGATCAGTCATTCTTCAAGTTTCAAAGCTGTGATAATGAGTACATGTCATACAGAGCTTCTGAGCCTGGCATTGATGTCTGCGTATGTTAACTGTGCAGACCGTTCTCTGCAGTGGTCAGCACTTGATGACCAAGGTCATCAGTTGGTGTCTATCAGTGGTTTTCACTGTATTTTGTTTCTGTATTTTTGGTTTGTTGTTTGAGCTTGGGGTTTCTTGTTTATTTATGTGTGTTTTGAATGCATTTAACTAGCATTGTTAGTTGTCCTGTTGCTACAGTTCCTGGGTTTTCTTCTCCAGAAAGTTTGTCAGTTGTCTGTTGAGTAAAAGCACGCTTTGCCATTTGTTTCAATGGAAGCAGGATACAGCCAAGGTGAGCTGTGTCCATAATGTCAGTCTGCAAATTCAGTTGTTAGATCTGAATTTATGTAGTCAGCTGAAAATGTAACCTAATTATATGGTTCAGTGAGAGACTGTGTAGTACAGCAGTAGCTAGTGAAATCCCATGTGAAGGGAACATGCAATTTGAAAACAAAATCATCACCTGTAAACCCAGAGAAAACAAAAAAAAAATGTAGAAAACAATACAATGATACAGCACTTTAAAAGTGGTCTCTTTACATGTCTGTTTTGTTGGTTTTGTTTTTTTTTCTAGACAGCAGTGGCTAGTTTGTGTTGTGGGTTAACCTCACAGGCAGCTGAGCCCCACAGAGCTGCTCGCTCATCCCTCTCAGTGGGATGGAGGAGACAACTGGAAAGATAAAAGTGCAGGAACTCATGGGTTGAGATGGAGGCAGTTCACTCAGTGAAGCAAAAGCTGTGCCTGCAAGGAAAGCAAAGCATGGAATTCATTCCCACTTCCCATTGGCAGGCAGGCGTTCAGCCACTTCCAAGGAAACAGTGCTCGTGCGTAATAGTTTCTTAGAAAGACAAATGCCATCACTCTAAACACTGCCACCACCTCCTTCCTCTTTTTTTTTCCCCATTTTTATTGCTGAGCATGGTGCCATATGGTGTGGGATATCCCTTTGATCATTCTGGGCCAGCTGCCCTGGTTCTGTCCCCTCCCAGCTCCTTGTGCCCCACAGCTCCTCGCTGTCAGTGCAGTGTGAGAAACTAAAATGTCCTTGGCTCTGTGCAGCACTGCTCAGCAACTACTAAAACATCAGTGTGTTATCAACATTGTTTTTCATCTTAAATCCAAAACAGCACCATGACAGCTGCTGTGAAGAAAATGAGCATTATCCCAGCCAAAGGCAGGATGGTGAGCTTGGGTATAAGGCCTGGGAACTCAATTTCCAGCTGTTTAGAGAATACTGCAGAGGAGATAAATGTTCTCTGTTTTTGGTGACTTCTGAAATACTGCATTTGCCTGTTGGTGAGACCTAGTGAAAATCTTTGTTTCTTTGAAGAAGTTGTAAAGAAAATGGTATACCTCTGGAAAACGAGTGTGTTAAGGTTCATTTTCACAATAAATATTTTACATTTTTTGAAGTCTTCTGAAGGCAAGGCTTTTTCTAACGTTCCCTGTTCTAGACCCATGGTCTTCAAAGTGGGATGCATGAGATGATTGGTTGGAATGCACAAAGAAAACAATAACTTCAGTAGTGAATATATATAATTGGATAGATAAACATAAATGTATTCAAAAAGTTGAAACCTCTGTTCTACATAATGCGTTGCCTGAAATGACTACACAGAAATCCAAGCAGTGAGGTCCTGTCAGAGACTCGCCTCCTTGCAGGGAGTTTGCGTGTTGTCCATCAGTGTGATGGCCAGCTGACAGAGCAGGCTTTGTGTTTCAGCAGTATCTCCCATCTTGTTCTTCCTACAACTGGCAAGGTCTGAAGTAGAGCTTTATCATGAGCAACAAGAATGAAATTCAGGGAAAAGCTTTAATGAAGTTGTTTTTTTTTCCTGTTTAAGTTCCCTCTCTCAGAGCTGATCACATAATGTGTGGCTCAGTAACATGGGTAGGTTTCATTATCAGTTCTTGCATATCATGTCCTTGGTCAAAAGCATGTGAGCACTGGCTGCAATAGCTGCCCTGTCCTGGCAGGGGTGGGTACAGAGCATCCCATGGCCCCCTAGGGAGGTGCTGCTGCACTCTTGGCACAACTCAGGGCCTAGATGCTCATCAGGAGTGTAGTCGCTGTCTTTTCAGCCCTGAACCTGGGCTGGTAAATGGCAGAGAGGGGAGATCAAAGGAAATAAATTAGCCAAGCTTCAGAGTAATATGCTCAGTGTGCTCAGGAAGGCTGGGCTTCTATAAATAAAAACCCGGATAAACCAGAAAGGTTATGTGGAGGTCAGTGACGGTGATTTAAAAAACAATGAACTTCTTTTTTTTTAATTTACTGGACCTGTCAGAGTCTCTTCTTCCATTCCTGCTTTGAGAGTGCATCCCTTGCTGCACCGCTGTCATTTTTAGTCTTCTTACAGGAACAGTGTCTTAACTGCTTCACCTGGCTCTTACCTTCAGATGTGCTTATGTTCCAAACCAAGAACTCAGTAAAGCCTTACGTTGTGTTTTGGCTTATTAGTTGGTTAAGAAAGTAGTGCTGACTTCTCCATCAAGGATGAATTTTCCTAATCCCAGGTACAGTGCTATGTAACGCTGTCTTCACTTTGGGGTAACTTTCCTTACTTCTTATTCATTCCAGCCCAGACCTTAGTGTGGTGAGGAACAGTAGACACAGAGTGGAGTAGACCTAGATTAATCAAATCATTTTACTTGCCTGTCAACTTTTTGAAAAGCAGACAAATGAGTCAAGTTGGCCTTTCTTCTCTAAAGCTCCGATTGCAATTTGAGGCAGCTCTGAGTGTTCTAATCACGGATGGCAATCCTGTTACAATTGGAAACTTACTTGTTTTCTGAAATGCTTGTCTGTGATAAACAGTTGCAGCTCTTGCTCCTTTTGTAAAGGAAATAACCATATAAACAAAGTACCTTCTGTACTGAGAGTTTCTGACCTAATTCTTAGGTAGGCAATTTGAATACATCACAGAAAAGGACTTGGCTTCAAAACAGATGTGCATTTAAACTTCTAAGCATTTTTAAAGGTGTTGGAAACATGCATTCACATAGACCTTTCTGTACAAAGCCATTTACTTTATTTAATACACCTTTTTTTCTTTTGTGCCGTTCTCTTTCCCTTCACATGGGAGCCTTGAGTGATCGCAGCCAGCCTCCATGCTTGCATGTTCTCTGCCAGTGAATGAAGTCATGGCTGGTGATACCCTGAGAGGCATGTGTGGTGTTTAGGAGGCTCAGATTATATCCTCCTTGGTCGTGCAATGTTTGATCTCTTTTGCCCGGGACTTGATAATAGTGACTAATTCAACTGCTTCTTTGGATCTCTAAACTGTGTATTTCTTTTCCATTATGCTACAGAGACCTTAATAGCAGTATTTGAGACTGACCTCCTCACTCAATTAGTGTTTAACACTGATAGTAGAAATATTAATCTGGGGCTTCTGAAATGACTGGCATGCTGATGTGGTGTTTATGTGCTGGCAGAGGTTAGGTCTGGCTGTAGTAACATGGCTCTAGGCCTTTCTTTTCCATGCTTTTAAGGAAGTTATTCACCATGTGTGGTTACTTCATAGATCATAAAACTTCCTAAGGAGAAATCTGTTGCCCTGAGATCTCCTAGTTCTCTTAATAAAATATAAGATGGGGGGAGGATAGTACAAACGATGTCAGTAGTTTTTAAGCAGCTGCTTTTAAAAACAATTTTTTAAAAGTGATGAGAGGAAACCTCAATAATTATCTGATGATTTTTTTATAACCTGTGCAGTGTATTGTACATTTTACCTGATAGTTGAAGTCTTTGTTTTCTTTAATTCTAGAAAGTTACATCCCTGCCAACTATCTGCTGACTTTGCTGATTGCTTTCTTTTTCTTCTCTCTTGAATGTTGTAAAGTCTAAATAACAGTTCTCTGAGTGAAAAAATGGCAGTAAATTCTTGTTGCAACTGTCACTTACCTTGCAGAAATTATCCTGTAGCATTTACCGCATGTGTGGCTGTTGTGTGCTACCACAGCACTGTGGCATTAATAGGTATGTATCAAGGAATATGTGGTAAAGGTACAGCTCTCAGTGGTAGCAGTTCATGGCGTTGGCAGCTCAGTATTGTTTTTAATTTGAATGAGTTCTTTGCTTATATGCTTAACTGGCTTGAACCTGTTTAATTGCATGATGAAACACCATCAGAGAAATGGGAAAGCCTTGTGCGAAGAGTCCATGGCTGCTGTAACGTCCTGAGCCAGGATGGAACACAGACCACCTGTATCTCAACTTGCTGATTTGCACTTCTGCAGAAACCAGAATTTTGCTGCTGGTGCTTGTTTTATTGTTAGCACTTTTCTTGTCTAACTGTTGTCTAGTGGTCTTCGTTATTGCTATCTGCTTTATGTAGCTAGTACAATAATGCAAATTTAGCTTTGAAGCTGAGCACATCTTTTTTTTGTTGCCTGACACTGTTGCCTTTGGAACAGAGACTGCTTCAGAAGAACAAAGAAAAAAGCCACAAAACCCTTTTTTCCCCAGTATTTGTCTTCAGTCATAAATCTTTATATGTTCTTCAGGACAACTCTTCCCCAACACAGAGCCCATCCTAAGCATGAAGGCCATCTCCTCTGTTTGGTGTGAGCCAACTGGCAAGCTCCCAGCTTTGGAGTGAAGCTCAGCCCTTTGAAGTCTCGGTGACAGATTCAGATCATGCCAGCCCTAGAGACTTGTCTTCCTGCATCTGTATGTTAGCTCTGCCAATTGGACTATTATCTTGTAACTGAGCGTCTTCGGTGGTGAATGAAAAAGCTGCAAGTTTGAGTGTTGGGCTGTGTGCTGAGAAGCAGATAAGCTCTATGTAGCCCGAACTTGAAATAGCAAGTTCCATATATGCATTTTTACATGGCTGATGCTGAGGGCTAACTCACTAGTCATTGTCACGTGGATTGCAAAGATTATGGTAATGCGTTGACATAAAGTGTTGCCTTTCCCAGTGATTACAGAAGCTGCTCTAAGAAGAGGCTCTACTGCCCCAAACCAGAAAATTGTATTAAATGGGGAATTATGGGTGCAATTCTTGGATCTATGGGGACTGAAGTTAGTTCAGTCACAGGAGATGTCATGTGATAGCTCAGATCAGATGGGTTTGTTTCATGATAAATGGACAGAACCTGGCAGAAACCAGAAGGCAGAAGCAAATGGTTGGCAGCTGGAAATCTCTTGCAGAGACCTGTATGTGGAGCTTTGGGTTAGGACTTGAGTACTGTGTGGAGGAAACTGAGGCTGGGAGTACATCTGTCTTTGAGTAGAAAAGAAGATGATGGATATTACTGACATACCATACATAATGTCAACTGGAGGTGGACATAGACTCTCACTGTTCCTTCTTAGTATGAGAGTGTCCAAGAGGAGATGCAGTGGGACTGCCAATATGAAAGAGTGCTCAGAGGTTTTATGAACTTGCTTACAAGTTCTTTGTTATGCCTAAAAGAAGACTTAACCCAAGCTCCGCGTGCATCTGCATACCATGCTGGGAGGCAAATAGGGGTTTCTTTCAGAAATAAAGAAATTGAGATGAGAAATGTGTGGGAGTGATTCAAGAGAGGTGAAAAAGTCTGTTCCACCTAAGTCAGAACACACACCTCTGTAGCAAGGTAGCAGCAGAGTTGCATTTTTTAACCTAAATCTGGAAATTCAGCCAAGCATTTCTGAGTTGGTGTTTTACTCAGTTCATTTTGCATTTCTTCTTTAGGGTGTTTTTTGCTGCGGTGTTCTTTGTATCCCTGCAGCTCCTCACTTCAAGGCTCTTCAAACACCCCTGTGGGGCAAGTTGTGCTTCTGGCTGTTGGTTAAGGAAGGAACAGAGCTTCAAAGCATTTGTTGAAATTTCTGGAACTTAATAAAATCCATGTTATTTGTATGAAACTTTTTCCAAAAGAAAATGGCATCTTGGAGAAGTTGAGAGGGGGCAAAGAAATGAAAATATAAAAAGCATTAAATAATTTGTTCTTCTTTCCTATAACACCAGACAGCATGTAGGTGCAGTCATTCGTGCTGACCAGTGCCTTTGCCTGTGCAGAAAGGTCTGGTGATTTCTGGTCTTGTGCAGCTGAAAGTCTGTAAGATGTTTGTGGTTTTATGCCAGGAATGAGTTCTTGTAGCACGGCCTTCTGCAGGAATGTTGATGACCACTGTTGAAGTGATTTAATATCAGCTGCTAGCTGTTCCAGTATACTCCTGTGTTCCAAGCAGGTTGTTAAACTTCAGTCAGTAAGCTGGTAAAGGGCATTTTTCAGCCAATTTTACCTGGTGGCAGATCTGGACTTGCATGGTACCCAGGCCCACGTATGGGGTGGAGGGGGCACAGTGCTGTGGTGCCCCGCATGCTCACAGATGGCCCAGGGAGCTCACAGCCTCTTTCATCATCTTCCCTGACAGATACAATGCAGGGAGTCCTAAAATCTCACCTTGAAATCTTGAGGTTCATAGCTAGGATGGAAAGGAGTGTTGCTGTCTGTAACTTTTATTGTAGTTGTTCTTTTTTGTTTGAGGGGAATTTGTGGCCCATGTTTTTGCTTACTGCCCTGATGGGTGGGAACAGTCCAGAAAAACTTTTGCTTTGCTCTTTGTAGCCATTGTGTGGATATTTCTGGGTGGGAGAGTAACAAGGAGTAATGATCCGTAGATGTTTTTCTGATTGAGAGTTGTGTGCGTTGTTTGGGTTCTTTTGGGGTGAGCATGGGGAGGAGGTGTGTGTGCAGTGATTTTTTGCTTTCTTACTTGTAGGGTATCTCCACACGGATCTTCTTTTAGCCGTGGATGGGTCTCTTACGTATTTATGCTTACCACATATAATTTATTTCTTAAAAGACCTCACCTAACTTCATTATTTGACTAAAACAAGGAACCTTATCTTTCATACAATTCCTCATTCATAGATTGTTGCAGAATCATTTACATATAAATGCAGAGTGTCTGTATGTGTTGTAGGGGGCAGGGGAATTTTGGTGTTTGGTTTTTTTTTCCCTTCAGAAACTAGCATGTACCTGCAAGAAGATACACAGAGATTTAGGCACTTCTCTCTCTGTGTCACATACGGAAGCATTATGTCTGTGTAGAGCAAATGGGAGCAGGTATTCGTACAATTGTTATGGTACACTTATAATGGGCAAGCAGATGCTGTGTGAGCAGCTTCCATCAATTCTACTCAAATTAATGAAATTCTTGACAGAGGACCTCTTGATATTTGAGTGTAACGTAAGAGCTGAAAGGCCTCTGTTCATTAATTTTTAACAGCCCAAATGCCTTCCAGGCTTTTGATTTTTAAGGTGAATCATAAAGCAGTAATTCACGTGGGAAAAACTTGTCAGGTTTAAGCAGCAGCAGTCGCATGGGACCTTGCAGAAGAACACATTTTGTGATGTTTGATGACCTTATATAATTAGTTTTTAGTAGGTGTGGTTTTCACCCTCACACTGTAAACCTGGGACAGCATCATCATATCTGTTCACAGATGGGGAAAATGCTTTATATCATGCTAGATTTGGTCAAACAGCAGTGAGATGAGGTGATTGAACTTTACAGCTTGGTAAAGCTGTCATTTCTTCAGAAAAAAGTTTTCATTTTTTTTGATTAAGCTGTTTAATCTGGCAGCTTTGTAAGACATCTGTCCTATTAAGTGAGGCTTTGATGGCACAGCCCACACTGCTTTCTAGTCCTCTGATGGTTGTCCAGAAGTGATGCTGGGACTATGAATCCCAAATTCCCTGGGGGCAGCAGTGAGAGGAAAGGGAACCAGATGCAAGGATAGTGATTCCTGGACATGAGCGCTGAGGATGAACTGCCAGGTTGTGTCATTTTCTACCAAATGCTTTATATTTGGTGATATCCTTAAGCTATTAATCAAGTGGTAACATGTTGCGTAATCTGACATTCAGTTGTACTGAAATCATATTCCTTCCAAATTTCTTCAATGGTTGCTTAGTATGTCAAGTATTTGCTTGATTTTTTTCTTTTTTGTTTGTAGTTCATGATGAAGCCTCTCGCCTCTCAACTTCTCTGTGTAAAATTTTGGTTACTGTTAGGATTTTACTTGTGCTTTCAACAAATCTAGATTTAAAGAGTCAGGCAGAAGGCATTGTCTTGAATTCTATTCACTCCTGGAATGTAAAGAGAGGATGAAAATTCTAATTATTGGACAAGGGATGTGGTAGCAGCATAATTCAATAACCTCTCAGATGTTTGCATCAATTAATTTTGAATCTTTTAAATGAAACTTGTATGATAAGACGATGAAGCAAAAATGACAGCCAGTCGAACCACCAAATCTAATAAAAAAAAGTAATTCACAAATTCTCAAAAGCCACCAGAGACAGCTCCCATGAAAAGCTTGAGGCGTACGTTCTTCTTTCATTCTTAGGACTGTAATCGTGCAGAATTGGAAAATGTACTTTAATTGTCTGCATGTTCAGCCTTAGTAGGCATGTATGCCTCTGTCATTGCTTGCCCCATGAGTCCTCATTTCAAAGTCGTATTCTCAAGAGGTTTAAAAAACAAAAGATGATTCCTTGGAAAGTGCTGGATCATAGGAGTATTGGTAGAGATGAGTCATTTACTTTGAGAAGCATAGGATTTTTTATCGCAAAATACGAGTTCACTTCTTACCTGCAACCCTTTGACTAGAAGTTTCATTCTTTAAAATGAAATATGATTATTATGCAGGGACATCACTGTTGAAGTTAAGTGATTGCTAAGTACGTGCGCTGCTTGATTTGCTTGATTTTTGTCCTTTCTTCCCCATAATATTCATCTACTTGGTGCAGAGCAATTAACCTGCCCTATGATTTTGACAACTCATGGTCAGTAAGTGATGCCAGCTGGGTTTTTTAAAAAAATGTTATTTAAAGAAAAGGTGATGAGAGCAGGTTCCTCCTCCTGCTGAAATCTTGTAAACAGATGTGGAGACTTCCTGCCAATATAGATGTGAAAAGCTTAAATTTGTATCTTGCCATTGCGGTCTGTCCTCAGTTCAACATAGGTTTAGACTGACTGTTTACAACAGAAACCCATTGTAAAAGTAAAGTAACCTCCAAGAGGAGGAGGAAGCTTCTTTCACTTTTCTGCTATGGCAAATCATAGAATCCATAGAGTTGGAGGAGACCTTTAAAGGTATCTAGTCCAACTCCCCTGAAATGCAGAGGGACATGCACAGCTAGATAAGTTTGCCCAGGGCCTGATCCAGCCTGGCCTTGAAAGTCTCCAGGGATGGGGCATCCATCACATCTCTGGGCAACCTGTTCTAGTGCCTCACCGCCGTCACTGTGTAAGACTATATCCTTATATCTAACCTAAATCTCCCCTCTTTTAGCTTAAAACCATTTCCCCTTGTTCTGTTGCCACAGACCTTGTTAAAAAGCCTGTCCTTTTCTGTAGCTCCCCTTTAGGTACTGAAAGGCTGCTATCAGATTACCTCGGAGCCTTCTCTTCTCCAGGCTGAACAGCCCCAGCTCTCTCAGCCAGTTAATGATTAACAGATACATTTTACCTCTATCTCTTGAATTCAGTCTGCTTACTTTATAGCCAAGCCCTCTTAGATGACTTTTGCAGAGCTGCTGGCTTATTACTTTACTCTTCATCCTCATGTCTTAAAGCAGTGGGCTTTAACACCATCTGTCAACCCCGTCAGCACACAAAAAAGTAGATGGAGGTGCAGAGAAAATCAGGAAATACATTTCCATTTTTAACCCAAGACTTCAGATCTTGTTGCATAGTAACAAGTAATGTGTTTCCATTGTCTTCGGGTTTGAGTGGAGTGTCAATTTTGCTGTACTTGCTCTTGTCTAGCTCTCAGTTTTAGAATGAAAAAGTCTTTTCATTGACAGTCTAAGCCTCATGCATCATCTTTTGCTGGATTTTATGTAAGCTTGTCAAGTTATTTTGCTGCGTGTTGTAGGAGTAGATCGTGCTTTCTGGGAGCAATGAATATCGATACCGTTTACTTACTGCTTTTAAGTAGAAACCTACTATTTACAACTGTGTCATCCAGTATTACTACTAATCTTTAAATTGTGCAGTTTGATTTATTTTTTGTTTTATCCATCTTGCACATTTTGGGACTATGTTGTACCTCTTGAAATGCTGAAGTTTTGTTGTGACTGGTGATAAAATGTGCTCTGTGCAGCTGCGAAGGGAAAGGGTCTCCTGTCACCCTGAGGCTGGAGGTGGCTTTCCCACCTCCCTGCAGGGAAGGGCCATCATCCTGCTGTTGTCAAGACTAGCTCTGCACTGACTTGGCTTTGCCACGTGCACCTGTGGCTTTCAAATGTCACACATTTATTTTAAAACAGTTTCCAATGGAGAAGAGAGGCAGGAGATTATGTGACCCAAAATCCTAAAATCTTAGGCTTCATTAAAAATTAAAAACTCAGGAAGGAGTTATCTGTGGAGAGATCTGACCATGCTGATCATCTTCAGGCACTTCCCGGTCCCACCAGGCTGGCTCTGAGGTGGGACCTGCTGAAGGCTGGCTGCTGTCACTCGTCTTACCAGTCAGGTGTTTTTGTGCAACCACATAGCTCTGTTTCTCTCCAGACACAGCTGTTTTTGCTTTGCTTGATTTAACCTTGGGGAGGGTAGGGAGGAGGAAGGTAGAGGAATGGTTCTTAATTAAAGTGGATCCCTTCTGAATCTAGGTGTAGTTTAAATGAGTTCCCAAGAGCTCTCAGAAGAAAAGAGTTGTATTGCAGGTAAGTTTTTCTTGTGTTTGGATTGTACTGGTGATTCTACCTTGTTTTCCCTCACTGTAGATGACAGAAGGTAACATCCAGGATAACTGTGTGCTTCAATATTGTTTGATGCTGTAAATCCTTGCTTGGGAGAATGCTGTTCTGATCATTTGGTGGCTGCAGGGCTTTGCATTGCCTTCAGAAGTCCTGCGGTTTTTAGCTTCTCATCAGATGAATGCATTATGACTTGATCTAGCAGTGCTAATAATTTTCTCATCTGTCTTGTGGGAGTTATAGTGGTCATGGTGGTGGTGTTTGCTTTGATGTGATCCCATCGGTATTTTTAGAATTTAGAGTTACAATTTAGTAATTTGAATGCCGAAACTTTTTTTTTCCTTTCCAGTACCAGATGTATATACTCCATTTTAAAACCACATAAATATGTCAGAATTACAGCACAGCATAAATAGTGAATGCTTTTCTTCTGGCAAGTGAAATTTGTTCTAGTTTATATTCTGCAATATACAGTGTCTTAATGATTTGATGCGCTTTATTTTTACAGGACTGTTTTCAGATACAGGCTGCTGAAGCATTTTCATAGAATTGTAGAATGGCTTGGGTTGGAAGAGACCTTAAAGGTCATCTACTTCCAACCCCCTGCTGTGGGCAAGGCTGCCACCCACCAGCTCAGGCTGCCCAGGGCCCCACTGAACCTGGACTTGAACACCTCCAGGGATGGGGCATCCACAGCTTCTCTGGGCAGCCTATGTCAGCACCTCACCATGCTCCGAATAAAAAACTTCCTGACTGTTCTTTGCTAGGCCCATATTCCTTGAGACCATGAATTTGACCAGGGTATGGTTGCTACAGCAAGTTCTGTTCTTGTACAAACAAAACCTTAGGTTTAAAAGAAACATATATTGCTTTACAAGTAAACATTTAAAATTTCAGTTTGGATGTTATTCCTGCAAAGGATTTGTGTATCTTACCACACATAATTTGTGTATTTCTGTTGAATACAGCAATGAGGCCAATAAATATGGATTGTACTCTTACTGTGATAAAAGGTTTTCAGAGTATTATTGTGTCTTAAGAAAAATTACTAATGTAGAGAAACTGGATAAAATGCTATTCAAGATATGTGTTTATCCCTTTTTCTTCTTTGGATTTCTTGTTTCGTTTTTTTTTTTTCTGAAGAACATTTTTTTGTGTTTATGTCCAATTAATGGGATGTAGACAGGCCTTTCTCATGTGCTTTATTGTTGCTTGCAGGGCTCAGTAGACCAAGCCTTTGCCAAGAATTGCATCACTTCTTGATGGCTTACCTTCATGGTAACATGGCTGTTAGGAACTTCATATGTCCTGTTTTCCTTAGTGACGGTTATGAGTCTACATTCTTCCCACATCACTATATACTGCAGAAAATCTTGAAAACTGCTTTTATCTTCATCCTGGGGCTTGCTTTAACAAAGACCCTTGTTTGTGGCTTAGCCCCAGCAGGCAGCACAGTGCCACACAGCCACTCTCCCTGGTTGGTACTGGGAGAAATCAGAAAGGTAAGTGCAGGATCTCATGGGTTGAGGTAAGGATAATTCACTAGGTAAAGCAAAAACCACATGCACAAGCAGAGCAAAGCAAGGAATTCATTCCCACTTCCCATCAGCAGGCAGGTGTTCAGCATCTTCCAGGAAAGCAGTGCTCATCGCATGTAATGGTTTCCTGAGAAGACAAATGCCATCACTTTGAACATCCTCCCTCCCTTCCTCCTTCTTTACCCCAGCTTGCATTGCTGAGTATGATGTCATAAGATATGGGATGTCCCTTTGGTTAGTCTGGATCAACTGTCCTATTCTGTCCCCACCCAGCTCCTTGGTCACCCCAGCTTCCTCCTGGCAGGGCAGCATGAAATGCTGAAAAGACCTTGGTTCTGTGTAAGCACTGCTCAGCAACAGCTAAAACATCAGTGTGTTGTCAACATTGTTTTTATTAAAACAAACAAACAAACAACCAAAACACAGAATTATGTTAGCCTCCGCAAACAAAGTTTATCTCAACCAAGCCCATGCCACTCTCTATTGCTTTGTTTTCTGTTTTAAGGAGTGACAAATGACCAACTATCACTCTCCTATCTTGATGAACAATGAATTTCTTCTTCATCTTCACATTTTATCCAACACATATTGCCCTAACTTTGGATTTTATAATCCCTGTTGGTAATTGTTTTCAAGATCATTGTGACAAGACTTCCAGCACATCAGCATACAAGCATCAGAGGAGCGTTTTTACTAGCAGTGAAGGAATCTTCTTGGAGATATCACTTGTCCCCTCAGCAGCTGGGATGTGAATCTTCTGTTGCTAATCCGTGACTGCTCATGTGCGGTGAGCATATTTGGTCAGTGTTAATGTGCTTGCTCTTTGCCAAACTTGTGATATGGACTCTAAGAGTAGAAGAAATCAGGTATTTTCTTGTCAAGTATTTTCTTGACTAGTGTATTAAACAATATATTAAGTTCAACTAATCTGCCTGAAGTACTTTGAACATTTGATGCCAACAGCTGTTAAGTTCCTCTAGAAAATATTTTTATATTCTGCTGTGGAGAAGAAGAAAGCATGTGTTCTTTTCCCAGAGTGCATGCTTCTTCACCCAGACAAGAAATGGGTGAACTTCGCTGGTACTCAAGACAAATGTTGAGGCAAACCATCAGTAAGAACTCTTCTTGGGGGGTGGGAGAATTCTCACTCAAGTTTTCCTGCTGTTTGGTTGCTGCGCCATTCCATGCAACCAGCAATTTTAAAGAAGTTTAAGTATGACTAAAACCAGACCCATGTGTGTCTCATCAGTGTACATGGTGTGCATTCACATTTCTGAGTAGGGCCCAGAATGATTTTTGTGACACTCCAAATGTTATCTTGAAAATAGATTTTTCCCCTTCTCCTTTTAATGTTTTCTAAACTATCATTTCTGGCTATGACAGCAATCTCTTGGAAATGTAAAGCAAGGTAAAACTGATGTAGGTATTTGTCAGAAATATAGCACAGCTTGCTCTGGTCACCAAAGTATCTCTGTGTCCTGTTAGTTCAAATTGAGCTGTAGTTGAATTTAAAAACTTACTCCTGATTCGTGTTTTGATGACTCATATGCCAGCTTCACGTTCCTTGCAGAATTCCTTGAGGACTCTGAAGGTGTAGAGACATTTTGCAGTAACTTGCAGAGCATCAGGGAGGTGGCCTCTGTACAGCTATCATGCAAACCTTCCCCACCCAGATCCCTGCAGTGACCTATGTAGTTCTGAGAGGCCCCTCCAATTCAGTGAACTAGCGCAGTTTTTCCTTGCACCCAACTGGGGCTTGATCACCCTGAGTGCATCTGTGTCCCTGGGGATGGGGTGCCTGTTGTGCCAGGTGTCTGGAGGTCAGACTGATACTAAGTGAAAGTGTAGACTTAAGTATGTTCATTTGATTTTTTTTTTCAGGAAAAGTGTTTTTGATTTTGAAGTTGTACATTTAGATCTAAATGTATGTCTGTGTGCGTGTATATGTATATATACATATTTATGTGTGTATATCTACACCTTCCCTCCCCCCCCCCCACAGGCTTATGCTAAGGTGTGAGTTTTTCTTAACATAATATTCTTTCTTAGCTGCTTCAGCATCTTGACTGGCACGCAGCAGTCACTAATGACCCTGCACCTGGGCAAGCATGCCCCAGAGAGTCCCAAAAGCTGCATCCCTCCTTCTGTATCCTTCTTCCAAGTAGTATGTTTTTTGGATGGCACTTGCTCTAGAGCCCGTCAGAATGGCTGTTCTGAGTTATTTTCCCCTCCCTGCTTAATGTGCAAGTAATGTCCTGATTTTTCCATCCTCATTTACTAGGTGCTGGCCTGTTACCTCATGGTGTGGGAGATTAAGTCATTTCCCCCTGCTTTCTTAGTCTCTGCTGACTACAGTTGCTATATCTCAACTAGCACTAACATCTCCCATGCTGAACTGTAGATACTTAGAAGGCAAATTGTACATTTTATATTTGTCATAATATATTACATTTTAACAATGTAGAATGGAAAAAAGTGTAGCAAATTGAAAGATTGAATTTAATAAATTCAGCTTCATATGCCTATACAAATAAATATGCTACTTCAAATAGGGCAATCAAGTATGTAGAATAAGTAAGTTGTTTTCCTGCTATTTGCAGAGTTGGCTTTATAAAGAGGAGGAGAGCTCTTAGAGGATACTGTTAAGAGTACTTTTTGAAATGGATAGACTTAGTGTTGAGGGGGAGAAGTGTGGAACTCTCAGGCTGCATTTCTTAAATGAGTTACTCAGATTTCTTTTCATTTGGGCAGTATTTCTACTTTGGAGAGATGAAATATGTACTCTGTACTTGTTTAGGATCTGCAAATGGGTACCAGGGATGTAGACAAACCTGCTTCATGCTGCCTGTGTTGTAGTACTAGTTGTGTCCAGCTGCATGTGGACATCGGATTTCTGATTAAAACATTTTTAAGCTTTCAAGAAAGCTAAAAACAAAGCATTGAAACCTAGTGTTTCAGACAGTAGCTCTATTATGCTGCACTGGAGTTACAGTGCAGCTTTGTCTGACTCTTCTTTATGTAGTTATCCATTTCTATATATGTTATCTAAAGAAAAAAAAGAACAACCCAGCCCTGCCATTCCTGTTGAGGTTAGCAACACCTTCTTAATCTTTGCTTTTGTTCTTATCAGTTACTTACTAAGTTTTCTGTGGGAACAAGGTCTATGTGAAGACTCTGTATCTATCTTCCTACTAAATTTGAAACCTGTTGGCTGTTTTCATTGAAGTTTGACAGTTCTCCAAAATAAGGAAATTCCTGTACGTTGTGTAGAAACATTGACTGGGTAGGGAGAGGTTACTTGTCTAACAACTCAGGACATGTCAGACAAAGCACGTGTCAGCATGTCAGAGAAGCCACGTGTCTTTCAACTCTGGTCTTTACATGGGACTTGCATTTTTCTTAATCATGAGTAAGTACTTCCAGGGAAGTAAACACTTTTGCTTGGTCTCTGCTGCTGAAAGAACTGACCAAACAGATGCAGAATTTACGCAGAGGAACTGTTTGAAGGCCTCAGCTCGCAAAAAGACAAAGTCTTCTACTATTTTACCTCTCCTTATTCACCTTCTCTTAAAATTGATAAGTATCCTCTGAAATAAGCTGCTGCTTACAGGGAGAAGCAGGAAGATAAGAAGGCTCTCTAACCACTTTGATATCTTCTCTCTCAAACACGTTTTCTTTTAGGGGTATTGCAAAGTGTTGGGGTTTTTTACTATGTCTTAGAATTTGATTAGTATCACAGTTACACCAAAAAAAGCCCCTGTGCTGTGGAGTTTTAGACTTAAACCAACCTTCTGCTAAGTGGAAAAGTCATACCAAGATACATGGAGACTGCACACAGAAAATGGCTGCCAGAAAGCTAACTGGGTAAGTGCATTGTGCTTGTGGCAGCGGGCAGTTTAATGCAAGCAGAAAAACCTGCCTGCAGAGCTGGGACAAGGCTGTTTACTTCAAGAAACTCCCTGAAGCACTGCTGGCAAATTAGGAAGAGCTGTGCCTCTGCTGCTGTAGTTTACACTTAAATGTCTTAGCATAAATTTACCTTTATCAGCAATCTACTCTGTGAAGGGAACAGTGGTAGCTGAGGAACTGACATGTTTAATTTTTGTGGACTTTGAAGGAGGAGATGGGATAGACTCCAGGAGGAAGGTGCAATAAACCTGAGCCTTAGGCTTTAGCTTCAAAAAAGAGAAGGGGGATGGGGGGGGAGAGGCAGAAAGGCAAAAACTGGAGCATCCTTTAATGTTGTATCATCTTTGGCTTTTTCTTATGGCTCCTGTCCACTCCTTGAGTTTTCAGTCAGACACTGAATTAATATTATCTTGAGGCCTCATCAGAACAGCAGAGGTGCTTTCTGATGCTGAGTGCAGCTGTGGAGAAAGAGCTGTTGAGACAATGCATGGAAGCTGTAGTTCCACCTCCTGAAACCATGTTATGGCATAACTTCAAGGAGGAAAAGCAGTTTCAAACCACTTCTTCCTTGATTCCCTCTTCCTGTCATACCTACAAATGCAACTGTCCAGAAACACAAAGATAACAAAATGTCAAACTATTACATTATCTTAGTGTGAATGTTTTGGTGACAGAAAGGAAGCTTTCATATTTGGTCTGCTGACACTTAAGAATCCTTTGCTGAGGTGAGGCTGTTACCACGGCTGATATACCTCTGGCCTACCAATACTGATTTTGCCCATTTTTGCAAATAGTTTAAGTTGGAAATTTGTCCAGAGTGGAAGCAACTTGCTTAAAACCTAACAGGCAATATATAATAGTGGTGGAGATGCAAGCAAGTCTTCGAACTTGGTCCAGTGCCATGCTCACTGAGCCACAGTGCAGCTTCACATGCCTGGAGGGTGAGGCAAAGGCCTCCAAGCAGCTCCAGCAGAAAAGTGCTGTATTTAGCTCATGAAGATAGTCCTCTTTGAGCTGCCTGCCTGTGCTGTGTGCCACAATCACCATCTCTTTGTAACAGCCAGCAGAATAGCATGCAGGTTTGTGGCTTGGGCATACTGGCTTCCTATTCAATTGGAGGGGGGCCTCAGTGTGCCTGCAGCAGCAGAAAGATGTCAGACACCTGGAGGGCACTCGTCAGCCAGTTTGAGCAGGTGAGCTGGCTCCTCGAGACCAGCTTCTCAAGGGCTTGCTGTTTGCATTGAGCCTGAGCCTTTGCTTTGGTGTAGTTATTTCTTGATTGGATGGGAAGATAAAAACCTGACACACAGGCTCTTATTGACCAAAAACTATGGTTTATCTGATTCAATACCTGGGTTATCTCTTCTGCTGAGGCAAAACACGCAGTTGCTTAAGGCAGCCAATACATTCAATGTGATTGCAGGTTGTGATTGGTAAACCTCTGTGGGCTTGACTGATATGACATAAATTGTGTTGCTTTTTTCAATATAATATTGGTTGCAGATGCTTATGTACTTTTCTGATTTTATCATGCTTCACCAGTGTGTGTTAAGAACATCTTTGATCTGCTAATAAATGATACACTGAGTGGGAGCCAGTTTTCTGTTCTTTAAAAAAACACATAGATCACCGTAAAAGTAATACTTCCTATTTATTTCCATGGAAATTTCAACAGATATGAAGAACACAATAACACTGTTTGATAGAGTAAAATCTCAGTTACAAAACACTATATTTCAACACAGTCATCACTGCTAGCTATGCATTTTTGTCAGTGATAATGAAGAGCCTGCATGCTGCTCTCATCAAAACCTGCACAAGGGGAGGTGACCCACGGTCACTGTCACCACTGCTGAGATCCAACACCCACTGCCTCTCTGTGCTCACATCCACTGTTTGGTCTCCAGAAGTGTTCAGCAAGCATCAATGAATGCCAATGGGTGCAAATTTTTACACATAGAGTAGTTCAATGACTACTTTCTAAGCAACCCGCGTACTTTAATATTACTTTCTGTTGCATAGGTTTTTGTCTGGTAGATATAGTAGAATATTGAAAAAGTTTCCCATAATTCTTTCTTCACTAGAGTTAATCACTATAACTGGAGGCAATAGGTGAGGAGTGTCAGCGGGGTCTGTTTGGAGAAGCAGCATTGTGCAGAGTAACCATGCCTCCTTCCAAGGGAGCAGAGGAGGGAGGAGCTCCCTCTCTGGAGTGAATGAAAGAAGCAGTTAACTCAGTTTGTGTTGCAGAGATGTGGAAATGCACCCAGAAAAAAGCACCTGCTTTTTCAGGTTTACTCTAAGTTGGTATGCCAGTTTCTCATAGAAATTCCAGTTTGGGCATGAGGGACCTTCAGAGGTCAGGGAGTTGTCCCTTTGCCCAGGATTGGACCTTCCTGTGGTGATAAACTGTCTCCGCAAAAGGGGATGATTTGTGATCCAACCTGATGTTTACATTATATTTGTACATGTAATTATTTTTAGTAATACCTAAGACAAAATAAACTTTCTATAGAAGTATAAGCACCTATTAAAAAAAAAAAACTTTTTTTTTTTCTTGTAAGACTATGTAGGAAAAAGGCCTACATTTAAAATATTAATGTTCTGTGCCCCCACTTTTGGCCTTTTTAGTTGCTTTTTAGGTTGTTGAAAGTTTAACCCCAGTCCTCAGCAGTGTCATCCACAGAATTGTTCTTTAATGCCAACCTGTGGAACTGGTTTCCCCATACCTGTAAGCAGCAAACCCAGTATTTGGTAAACTGCTATGAACTAAGTATCATCATCTTGTCAGTTGTGTATGCCATCACTTAGCCTGGGGAGACTGACAAAATGCAGCACTGAAGGCCTCCATCAAGCAGATACTTGAACCACCAGGGAGCAAATCCTAATTGTCCTCAGGTTGCTTTCCCAGCTTGGCTTTGCTTGGAGCAGCCAGCAGAGATCTACACCTTCAAATGTATATGCAAATTTCCAATATGCATATATTTGGCTAAACTGCCTGTCCAGAGTCTCACCACAGACTAGGGAGACTCTAGACAGGGGAAAGCAGTTTCTCTATTTCCCAGGTGGCCAAGAAGGCCAATGGCATCCTGGCTTGTATCAGGAATGGTGTGGTGAGCAGGACTAGGGAAGTAATCCTGCTCCTGTACTCAGCACTGGTGATGCCCCACCTTGAGTACTGTGTTCAGTTTTGGGCACCTCAATTCAGAAAGAACATTGAGGTGCTGGAGCAGGTCCAAAGAAGGGCAACAAGGCTTGTGAAGGGCTTGGGGAATATGCTGTATGAGGAGAGACTAAAGGAACTGGGGCTGTTTAGTCTGGGGAAGAGGAGGCTGAGGGAGACCTTATTGCTCTCTTCAAATACCTGAAAGGTGATTGCAGTGTGAGCGGGGTTGGTCTCTTCTCACAGGTGACAGGACAAGGGGAAATGGTCTCAAGTTGCGCCAGGGGAGGTTTAGGTTGGATATCAGGAAAAACTTCTTTACAGAAAGGGTTGTTAAGCACTGGAACAGGCTCCCCAGGGAGGTGGTTGAGTCACCACTCCTGAATGTGTTTAAAAACTTTGGATGTGGTGTTCAGGGACATCATTTAGTGGTGGGTTAGAGTTAGGGTAGTATGGTTAGGTTGCAGTTGGACTTGATGATCTTTAAAGTCATTTCCAACCTGAGCAACTCTGTGATTCTGTGATTCTATGCAGAACAGTCTCCAAACTGAACATTATTTTGACTGTATTACAATCCAGTAAGTCTTGAATATCTACAGAGAAATGGTGGTTCAAGAAATATTCTTAAGCAGATAAGCTGAGTGTGATCTGTGTCTCCTTGCTTTCGTGTACTGTTAATAAAGTGATATTACCTTGTTTCAGAATATATCTCTCTTGATATTTTGAAGAGAGTTTGCAAAGAATAATGTCTGAGATAGTTAAACAATTTAGAGAGTATTATTCCCATGTCTAAACAGTAGATTTATGTTTCAATATAGAGTAAAAATCATTCTTCCCTTGGAATTTCAAAAATATCCTTGACTATGTATCCTTGACTAAGCATCAACTATAACAACATTCTTGTTTAATGTTTTGAATGTGGTATTTGAAGCCCGGTTGAAGGCCACTGTAGAGTCAAAGACAGATAAATGTACTTGACGCATAGAAGTCTAATGGATACAGTTATTGTTCTAGTGTTCTTTGCTTAAAGGCTGCTCAAAATGTTAATTGGACGCTAAGTTTCATCCCCAGAGAAAATGTCTACTAAATGTTAGGATCATCTTGAGAATATGCAAGATTCTAGAAGGATATTGCTACACTTCACAGCACATTGGACCAGAGATCTGTAATCTGATGAAGGAAATGCAAAAAATGCTGATGTACAATAATGCCAACTACCAACAGGAATGTTAGATGGTTTTAATTTGGCATTTAGACTTTTTTTTTTCTTCACTGTAGTTCAGTTTGTGCTGGTAGGCAGATGAGAAATTAGGGAAGGGGAAATAGAGCTGTTGTCATGGAATTTAAGAAATCGTATGCAGTGAAGTTTTTGTATGTTCAGATAAATGTGATGATAGCCCCATGGCTACCCATTGATGTCTTTATGGCAGAAATTCAATTTATATTCAATGGGTAGTTATGGTCTAAAAAGTACAGTAAATCCAGAAGAGTGCAAAGTCTCATGCATGTGGAAGTAAGAGGATTAAACTATTTTTTTTTTTTGCCATAATTGAAAAACCATGCCTTCTTAAGCAGAAATGCTGCTTGCAAAAATAGAAAAAAGACAATTTCCCTTTAGCATCCAACCTCCAAGAAAAGCCTCTTTTCTTTATAAAAGGAAAGAAATGCCAGCCAAAACTCTCACAAGAAGGGAAGAAGCCAGATATGTGGGGGCTGTATTTATCTAAGCTCAAGTGATAAAATGTGATTAAGTGAGATTGTAGCAGCCATAACGTACAGTAGAAGAATATCAAGCAGGAAGCAGGCAATTCCTTTGGCATTTTCTCTGAGGTGTCTGTTCCTGGGTCTACTGTGAGAGGGTAAAATTCCTCTGGAATTTTAGTAAAAGTACATAATTACTCTTCCTGCTCCCTGCTGTCTCCACCCAAAATGGTTCTTCAGGGGCAGCAGAGTTGTACTGAGGCAATTCAGTAAAAGAGGATAATAACACAAGAGGATCTTAGAAATGTTTTGTTTTTAAGACTGAATTTTGTACTTACTGATATAATCAATATTTCAGAGGAATATAAACTTTTTCTTCCTCTTTTTTTTTCCTTCTTCCCAGTAGAGAATAACTCCTCTGTGTTATAAATCTTTCTTTCTAATTGCTTTGCTGATTGCTCACATCTTCTGTGGGGTGTTTGATTTCAACACTGAGCTCTGCAGAGACTGGATTTCTTAATCTTTGTGTGGTAAATAAAATCTGTCCTAACCAGATAGGTTTATCTTTGCTTGAGATGTGTGTTTGTGTGTATACAAAGAAGATTGCGCTTAGAGTGTGGTGATTTAACTGGTTACAAAAACCCATTTCTGGAGGTGGCATGATCATGTTTTGTGTCTATGTGAGTTTATGGAGTAAAGGATTTCCTTTTTCTCCATGGCATATTATGCACACACAAATCATAGAATCACAGAATATTACACGCACACTTTAATGGGAAAGGTTTGACATTCTAAGCTGATTGATGGGTAAATGGGAGTAAAATAACATTAATGTCATGATCCTTGCAAGTTTGAAGTGAGAAATTGAAAACAAAGAAAATTCTGTCTGTTTCACTAGATATTTTAATTATTTTTAAAGGTATTTTTGTGTGTATTTGTATAAGATACGATACAATTCACTGATTATATACAGATAGTATATTATATGAAGCGAATAATTTTTTATTAAGCTGATTCCTATTGTGCTCAGAATGTTTCTTTTTGTTCTTACTTTGTAGTTGCTTCCATGTTGTTTGCTGTATGTGTAAGACCTCTTGGTTGTTATATTGCTCTAAGGTACTGTATAACTTGTTACAATATTTGAAGGAAAGAAGTAACGCATCTTAAGCTGCTGTAATATCATATTAGGAGACAGTCCAGCAAAACTAGAGTGTAATTTTGAGAATTGGACAAAAAATAGTGGTTTTATGTTGGTTTCCTGTGAAGTTTGCTTACTGCTGGTTATTAAACCACATGACTGGGAAGTTCTCTCTATTTCTTTCCTTTTTATTGCCAGTATCTTCAGACAGTGCTGGTTTAAAGTAGGGAATACCACCTTTAGCTTCCTTTCAAGGAGGCTGATGCAGAATTAGAAAGTTCCTAGCTGTGAGAAGAGGGAACCAAGTTTTTTGGTGGTGGACAAGAAACAACTAGAGAAGGTTGAAGAACTACGTCAGAAGACTTCATGCCGTCCTGAGGTTAGACATCAGGAGTAGAGGAACACAAGACAGAGCAAGCTTAAAGAAAAAGACTCAGCAAAACATTGTAGCTGTATCTTAGAATCACAGAATATTCCAATTTGGAAGAGATGTACAATGGTCATTGCGTCCAATGCCAGCTCCACACAAGACCACCCAAAAATCAAACCATATTTTTGAGAGCATTGCCCAAATGCTTCTTGAACTCTGGCAGCTTGGGACCATGACCGCTGCCCTGGGCAGCATGTTTCAGGGCCCGACCACCCTTTGGTGAAGAACCTTTTCTTAACACCCACCTGCCCCTCCCCTGACACAGCTCCCTGCCGTTCCCTTGGGCCCTGTTGCTGTCACAGCAGAGCTCAATGCTGCCTCTTTGCTCCCTGTGAGGAGCTGCAGCCACCATGAGGCCTCCCCTCAGCTCCCCTGCTCTGGGCTGAGCACACCCAGGGACCTCAGCTGGTCTCCTCATGCATCTTGCCCTCCAGACCTTTCTCCATCTTTGTTACCCTCCTTTGGATGCTCTCTATTATGAGTAGTTTTATGTCCTTAATCCAGTGATAAGGAGGGCCCAGGAGGATTCTGTCTGAACCCTGGAGAATTTAGCAGGGGACTGGAGAATGTGAGGCAGAGTTAGGCGTTATCAGGTTTGGTTTAGCTGATAGACTTGGAGAATGCTTGAGGATGGGTTGCAAATTGTGTTGGCATCTCAGTGCTGTGGCTCCCTGAGGAGGCAGCCTGAGCACAGCACCAGGAACGTGGTCATGCAGAGCCAAGCAGCAACTGGGACAATGCCTGCACTGAGGCGGCATTGCAAGCAGGGCTTAGAGTTGCCCAAGATCAAATGATGCTTCAAGCATCTCTGCTGAAGTCTTTGGTGCAAAAGAGTGGTGTTCAGAAAGCAGCAGCTCTCAACCCTGCCATCACCATGACATTGCGATGCTATGCTGTTGTCTTCATGCAAGGTTGAGACTTGCTGACTCACCATCCATCTCGTTACTGAGACTCGTTTACAACATCCCAGTTAGCAAACTGAGAAGCTGTGTGGGCTTTTCTGCACTACAAGTCACTGTATGAAATGTTGTTGCTGTGGAAAAATGGTTTTGTTTATTTTTCCCTGAGTGCAGTCAAAGCCTTTTCAATGAATAATACAACACATCTGATGCTTTGGAGAAAGATCTTTCGAAGATTAATGATTTTTATTTATGGCGTTTGTGATGCATAATAGCATCTATCTGTAGTCATCTTTTATTGCAGAATTATATTTCAGGTGGATCATATGGCAAAATAAGGGTGCACTTAATTTTTCTCTTCAAGAGAAAGCATGTAGAAAAACTGAATTTGTTTCTGTGAGGTTCCCAAGAATTTTTCAACTAGAAGGACATGATTGTGTATCTCATTCTGTCAAGCACTGGAGACCTTAAAGGAATTACAGAGTCTACAGGTGTGGGGTAAACTTTCCTTCATTGCAAGTCTTATTCTGGCTTCCAGGGCAGTGTTCATGCTAGGAAGCACTGCTGAAGCCAATGTTGGCTTAAGTGCTAATCCGGCATTTGTGCACATTGTTTCTTGTGTTCTCAGCATGGTTGTGGCCTGTGCAGTCTCGTGTTTTGCCAGATGGTACCCAGGAGCAGCATGGCGGTGGTGCTAATCCAGGAGCTGCTCTTTATGGGCAGGTTGGATTGCAGTCAATTCTGGGTGAGAATAAAGACAGCAGCCCATGTCACTTGCTCCCTGGGCTGGAGGATGACTTGCTCTGTGCAGCAGTACAGATGCAACCAGGGAGCAGGCTTGCGCAGTGAAGCTGGTACAGAGTTTGCTGCTTCTGTTTTGCTGGGCTTGAGGTCCCCCACCTTCTGCTGGGCTGACAGAACTTGTGATACCATCAGGAAATGGATCTGGGAAAAAAAAAAAAAGAGAAAAAGGATACTCTTCAAGGGATTGGTGGGTAGCACGAAGTTGGAGGGCCAAACCTGGTGCAGGGACGGTGCAAAACCACAAGATGGAGGAAATAACCTTATAGCCTTCTGCAGCCTGGTCTAGTCCTGGGGGTAGATGCAAAATGGCATGGGGAACTTTAGTACCTCTTCTAGCCTATGGTTATGAGAAGCTTGCATTTCTTCTGTCAGACCAATCTGTCAGAGTCCTTAGCAGATGGGATTTTACCCCTTAAAGTCAACACAACTTTTATATTTGCTTTCTGTATAGGAGCAGCAGATAGGTGCATGCGGGCTTAGTAAGCAGAAGACTTGATTGCACCCCTTTTGCTCTGTCCCACCTCTATCTGAAGTTTTCAGTCAGGAGAGTCATGTTTTCAGATGGTTTAGAGATGTTTTGTTGTTTTTCTCTTTTCTACCTTGAAAAAAAGATTTCTGTCTTGCCCTTACTGCCTCCACCCCAGCTGACACAAACACTGGTCTCCTTGAGACACATGGATCGACATGTGACAGTCTGTGCATTGCTTTTAAGAATCTGGCACCACCTCCTTGTGGCTTTTCCCAGCCTGACAGCTGCCTCCTGATGCTGTTCTGGAGGTATTTTGTCCTTGGCATGTGATTTCCAAATCTTTTGCCACTTCTTCGTGATCATGTTGAATTGAGAGCAGATTAATAATTGTTTCTCTAGTGGCAGTGGTTGCCTCTTAATAATGGTTATCCAGCTTCTTTGTGTCTGTCTAAATATCATGTGCTCAGATGACTCCAAAGGAAACATATCTGAGCACTGTGCAAGTGTCTAAAGATAGCAATAATAATCTCTAGCTTTCTTCATTTCAGTCAGTAGAAGAAATTACTGGGCATGCTTCTGTTTGTATGGAATATACACTGAGATAAGTCGACGTTGACATCTGTTTCAGTACTAATTTCTGATGTCCCCCTGTTAGTTTTGCTAGAGGAAAGTCTTTTTCTATAAAATCTCTGAACTTATCTTTGTTCTCTGGTTATTTTTTTAATGCCAGAGAGTTGTACAGTTTTCTGCCCCTTTGCAAACTGCTGATTGTCTGCTCCACTGAAGTTCCTTCTGGCTCCAATCCCAGGGTTTTGGGGGAACAATAGATTCTATTTTAGTCGCTACAGATTTAATTGCTGTGAACAAGGTTGACAATTATCTCTCTTTGTGTTTGAGAATCCCACCAGCTGCTTTAGATGCATTTAAATCGCTGCACCATGCTAAATCCACTTGTCACATCAGGTGCTAATATCAAATTTGAGGCACCTGGTAACCTGTCCTTGGCCATTATTTTAAGTCATTTTTTGCTGCATTTAATTCTGTTTCTTTTACCTTTCCTTTAACCTTGGTTCTCTGCACCAGGTGGCATTATTAGTCATACCGAGGGGCTTCTATACTGAAGATGCATTTTGAGGAAAATTCGTTTCAAACAGCAAGGAAACTTACTGACAGAGAAGTTGGCATCTCGGTTCTCACTCCCCTCAGGCACGTAAGGTGGGAATGATGTGACCACATGCTGACAACCTGCTGTGTGAGTGTCTAGGCTCTGCTTGATTGTCCACAAAGAGGAACAGACACTTCGTGCTAATGTAAACAACTAAAATAGGTCAGATGAATCATGCCCCCAGATGTCCTCTTTCTCTTTACTTATAAATAAAGTCTGGGTGATTAGCTCGGACTTAGCTGTCTGCACCATGGACATCTGAATAGATCTCACCTCTGGGGACCATGCTTGTAGCAGCCATCACATGGAGGTGACCGTAGGCACATGTAGACGCCTAAGAAGATTAAAAAGACTTGGCTTGGTGCACAGTCACTGCAACTGCAAGTGCTGAGGTGAAGATGCTCTGGGCTTGACTTCTTGAAGCTGAAGGCAGACCTGTCTGAGCAGCAGCATTTCCCCTCACCCTGTGAATTCCTGTGCTGCTTCCTGACAAAAGTTAGTCTCCAAAGTGTGAAGAACAGATTGATTTTATTTTTTTTTGTCCAAAGGCAGCTACAGATTGGTGTTTTGTGTATGTGGTTAGATAGCACTAAGTTGTGATGCACCATTTCTTTTTCATTGTTAGCCTTTTCTGCCTCTGTGTTGTCTCCAGTTTTGCTGTGGCAATATGTTGATTTGGGTTTTAAAAAACAAAATTTTTGCTGCCCAGGTGTACTTGAGGGCAGCACACTGGCATGTGGAGGTTTGCTTTCACCAGGAAAGCTAAGAAAGGCGATGTATGTGACAGAGCACCTTTCCACCTTTGCCTAATAAGTTGGATCCCTTACTAACTCGTGGAATTAACTGTTGCATTCTGCAGGGTTTTCTTTTTAGTTCTCATGCCTTTGTTTAGTGTTTATTTGCAGTCTTGTCAGAAGGTTAATAAATTCCTCTAGAACTTCCAGTTTCACTCGCTGCATTTTTCACGTTTGTGCAACTGTAATTATAATTTGTGAAAACAAGTTGTTCCTTGGTGTAGCAATGTACAGGGGCACACTAATATTTTATTATTTCCTGATACATATTTTTACAGATCTTGACAAGACTTTTATTTCCCCGTGGCTTGGGAATAATAGGAAGGGCTATGTACAAGTTACAGTACATATTAGTTCTGATGTTGACTTTGTACCTGTTGTAAGACCTTAACCTCCCTGTACCTCTGCTGCTCTTGGCTGGGGGTACATCTGTTCATCCTGCTACCGTATCTCATAAGGGAAGGGGCATTCTGGAGGAGAACCTTACCCCGAGGTTTGGCCCTGGTTCCTACCTGGAGCTCACATCTGTGCCCTTTGAGGCACAGAGGGGACAGGTCACAGCACATCCTTAAGAAATGTGATAGCATACCATTGTAATAGGTGGCATGCCAACTCCAGAGCCTGGATGCATCCCCTCTGGGTAATTAGAGTGTATTGGGCTGGAACGGACAGCCATGTCTCCAAGCCATATATATTCACTTATTGGCTCACTGCTGCATGCTTGCTCTTGGGTAGAAATTCCACATTCTGCTGTGATTCTTCTTTTTATTGCTACTAACTTTAACACTGTGTGTATGAGTGTATTAAAAGAAAACTTATAAAAATACTGTAGTATTTTCTAATCCCATTTCACATTAAATACTGACTATTTTTTAACCTTAAAGTTAGGAACGCTAATTTTGGAGTTGTCTGTTACTCCCCAAGCAGAGTGAATGAACACTATGAAATGTTTTGATAGATGATCAAAATCTATCAAAATTAAAGTAGCTGCCATTGTTCTGCAGTCTCTTTTCAGGTTCAGGTTGCTGATATTTTTGTCTTATATTTCGCTTATATTTTAAAGGCTTCAAAGATGAGGTCTAGAAAAGTAATTTTAATACTAGATGTAAAAGATTGAGTTTTGAGGCATGCTTCTATGGCAAAAAATCATCGTATTGTGTTTTTCATCTGACTACTTGCTGCAGATCTGCTCTTTAATGATCTCCAGAGTAAAATTGATGGATGTAAAATCTTCAGCAGCAGAATACGTCTTCTCCAAGCTATTCTTAAAATTACCAACATAAGAGTGCCTTTGAGTTCATTTCCTACTTATGGATTCTTGGTAACGAAGCTGTACATTATGTTCTCTTTTTTTTTTCTTGCCTTGTATTTTTGTGCTTGCATATGTACGTAATTCGCTATAATATCTTTTTAAGAATAAATTAGCAAATTGACATCTTTCAGGTTATAAGGACTTCACAATACCTGCTTTAGTAGAGGGTTATTGTGAATAAAGCATTAGTACTTATCTCTGGAAATGTGTACGCTTTCTGTCACACTTGCCAAGATTAGCTTGGGGCTAATTTAAGTTGACAGCTGTGTAAAAGGGATTAGTACTGCCATCACCAAACTGTTGCAGTTAACTTTCACACATGCTAAATAGGAAAGATAATTTTTTTTTGAAGCTTAGGACAGTTTTGCATAAACCATTTATCATGATTTCTCTTAACCCTGAAAGAGCTGAGATGGTGCTCTACAGCATCATAGTCCAATGATTTCAGATTTACTTTAAATGTATAACTTGCTTTAGTAGAAATATAAGGAGAGCTTTATTTGCATATAATTGGCATTAACTTCACTTAACTGGGAAGAAAGGATTTGTTTTGGCTATGGTTTCAAAAGTAAAACTCTGGGAAATAAAGTTGCAAAAAAAAAAAAAGGCGTTTTGTTTTCTCCAAGCATACTTGCCATGGGCAAATATTCACTTATGAGTTTACAATAAAATCAAAATATTTTGATTTCAAATTGATTATTTGATTACATGTTTTGTTTGTGGGATAACTGTTGTTTTAGTAGTAGCAGTAGTGAGCTTGTAGGCAGAATGAGAATTTGTGAGGCCTGGAGGCCCCTTGTTGGGATTAGAGGCAGGCTGCTGTCCCTGCATTGTTTTAACCAGTGTGGTTGTGTATTTATCATGTATCTGGATTGGGACAAGTAGACCTTGTATGCCAACATCCTTTCTTCTATCAGGCTTACATCTCTACTGTGTACCCCTTAGAAGAGGATGCTGTGTTCAAATTTATCCTCAGTCTTATGTGCGTAAGGTCTTGTACAGCTGGTGGGAATAGACCTGGGGGTAGCTGCTATTCCCCTGCATTTGAGCAAAGGAAAGGGAAGAATGGGGTTCTTCGTTTGCATGTGAGCTGGAATACCGAGCCAAAGAGTTTCTCATCAAAATACAGCTGAAAACCACTATCCACATACATGATTCTCAGTGTGCAGCCAAAAGCCAAGTGTTGATTATCAGTGAACTCTGATTTACCACCCTTCATGGCCAACAGCCAAAAACACTTTTTTTTCTTTGGTTTTTTATTTCTGTGAGGGTGATTGAACAGTGGCACATTTCCCTGAGAGGCAGTAGAGACTCCATCTGTGGAGATATGTGAAGCCCAGCTGGCATGGTCCTGGGCATCTTGCTCTAGGTGACCCTGCTAGAGCAGAAGGTGGACTGTTTGATCTCAGTATCATCTCACATCAGTCTCAGCCCTTCTGTGACACTGCTTCAAGAGCTGTCAGTCCTAATGGGTAAAAAGGAGCCAAAGGGCAATTCTGAGACTGATGAACTGTGCTGAAGTATATTCCTATATAAAGGTTCCTTTTCATGTGTTTTGTTGTTGAGTGTTTTCTTGTTCAGTGTGAAGCTCTGACTTGTCACAATAGCCAAAGCTGATGAGCATTTTTTTTCCTTCTAAATAGCAGCAAAAAAAAATCTACTAATGCATGAAAGTCTTCAGGTTTTTGTGCAGATATGCTCACATGTAGGCCAACTTCACAAGGCTGAATATGTTATTCAGATAAGAAATACTAGTGAAGAACTTGAAGAACTTCTTTCTTGGAAGAACCATGGAAATGCATTCAGATACATATTTCTCAAAATTAACCTACTGAGGAGGAAAAGTAAAAGGTACAATGCAATGTGTTAGTGGAAATTGGGCTAGAAGGACCCTGGTCAACGTGATGTAGTTTGTCCCCATTATCATCCAGGTCTCTTAGTTTTTTTCCATCAGTTTCAGCATGCTTTCTAGGAAATAAATGGCAGTGGTCTGTTGCAGCATCTAGTTCATCTTTGCTTTAGCAGCCTCTTATTATCCAGTGCCGTTAGCCAGGAGAGAGGGAGTGAGGAAGGAATACCGGGCATTTATATTTCCAGCCATGGCTGAGATTCCTCAGCCCTGAAGTGAGATCACTCTTAACCACATTTGTGTCCTGCCAGACTGGCTCAGCATCTGCTGTAGGCTCCCTCTCTGTTGCTTTATGCCCGTAGTTACCTGCATCCTAATCACTGACAGAGCTGCTGCTCATCACTTTTTGCTTAGTGATCATGGATCTTGTTCCATCACTAAGAGCTAATACTGCCTTGTTGCTTGCAGTTGCTTTGTATTTTGAGTTTTATGGAAAGTGTAACTGGATGGTGTGCCGCTAGTGCATTACTAGTTTGTGCTCATTCACACCAAAGTTGTTTTTGGAAATTTTCAAACTTTATTGGCATTGTTTTTGACTTCTTTAATGTATTTTAATTTTAAATCATATTCCACTTTGGGGTCATGCCTATTTTAATCCCATATTTAGTCCAGATTGGCTTGGCAGATGTAATAGCTTCTAGCTAGGTCATAAAGAGGAGTTGGCCCTGTATACCAGTATGATTACTGACATGAGAAACCATATTTTCACACAAGACTTATCTTTTTCGGCTCAACATTCACTTTCAACTTATTTAAGGAAATGAAGATTTTAAACAGCCCAATGGATTCAGAGAAATTATTCAGGAATGGCTTCAATTTCTGCCCATAGCAGGCAGTACTAGAGGGTATTTTGTTTTTGATGTGAGCAATATCTCAGTTACAGTAATGAATGAATGAAATTGTTTAGTCTGTTTCAAAAGCTTCCTTTCATCTGTGGGAGAATTCAAACAGATAGGATGAAATCTCTTTCAAGCCAATTCCCAGTGCAGAAATAAATCTTGTGTGGGTGAAGGGGGAGAAACAGCCACCTACCTGGAAATCTAAGACTATAAATGAGATATCACAGAACAAGGCAGTGGCATCCACTCGAATGCTAATTCACTAGAGGCGAGGAGAAGGGAGGGAGGGGGGAGGAGAAGGAGGGTGGAGTTGGAGAGTGGAGAAGAGAAAAGACAGCAATATGGTTATGAAAATGTGTTCTTTTATGATATCTTCAAAAATCCTCATTCTGGTGGAATGACAATGGTTGAAATTATACAGCAAAACTGTGGGAACATTGTCTGCTATTTACAGGTACAGTATTAATTAATCTGTGTTATCTCTGTACCATTGGTTAGGTTGGATGCAAGCTGTTGTCACGCTGATGGTGACAGCATGAAGTGAGTCCCCAGCTGCAATGAGGAAGGAGGCTGGAGCTCTTATCAGGTTCTGGAGGCTTGTGGGGGACAGGATGGTGTGTTACAAGATGGGCAGATTTCTTCTGAGTTTTGTTGAAAGCTTAAATTTCTGTTGCTTTATCAGAAGTGTTTGGACCCTTGAAGACTGGTTTTACGTCCTTTCCACTTGATCTCTTCTGCTTTCAGCTCCCTACCTGCTGAAGCCACCTCCTCAGTGAGAAATGCACATTGCTAAATCATCAGGTCCCCAGCTGTGGATTTTATTTCTGAGCAGAGGCAGTTCTAGAGCATCTGTGCAGCCAGTTCCCATGTTTATCCTGGTACAAGAACAGATCTTGGAGTTCTAATAGCTTTTAAATTTCAAAAAGCATTTTTGTGCGCATTGCTGTAGCTATGCATCAGTTAGCATTTCTGCTAACTCTTCACCTTTCCAGTAACTTTTGTCAAGGTATGTGGCATAAAAAACCTTGCCAGACTTCTGAGATTACAAAAACAAAGTATGTGGACTACTTACTTTTCTAGAGTTTGACAACTAGACTAGAGTAAAACACTCCTGCAGTATGGCTTGGGACTTTTGCTAGAGCAAATACAACTTAATGCATTCTTAACAAGTATGGTTTAGACAGGAGTAAAACAGCCAAAGATATTCCAGAAAGTAAACTTACTGATATCAACTTGAAAAATAGAGTGCTGAATGGGAATACTTCAGGAGACTTGACATTTGTATGTTGTTTTTTTTATGTCAGGAACCAGTTACAGAAAATTATTTTGAGTTTGTTCGACTGGCCTGCTCTTGTTCTTTTAAGATAATTTTAGGATTTTTTGTGATCAATGACATTGGCAAGAGGATTTGGAGCCCTGCTGAATGAATGAAGAATAGAAGCACATTGTGATCTACATCTTTGTTCAGTTAGATGGCATTTGGTGTCTCGTGAGATACTGGCAGAATGCTAATTGTGAGCCAGTCAAACTGGCTGGCTCATATCTGGAGGATTTGCTTTCAATTAAGGACTGAGATTAGT
This sequence comes from Numida meleagris, assembly GCF_002078875.1. Taxonomy (NCBI): domain Eukaryota; kingdom Metazoa; phylum Chordata; class Aves; order Galliformes; family Numididae; genus Numida; species Numida meleagris. The sequence goes on along the minus strand of NC_034409.1, from coordinate 33,564,071 downwards.
TTGTAAAGTACTGAAGTGTCTGTGAAGGTTGACACAAGTACCTCCATGTCCTGGTTTCAGCTGAGAAATGTTAACAGTACACTGATGGTTTGTTTGTCGCTGAGTGATGAGAGCACACCTGGTGCCAGCCTGCTGGCAGGGGAAGAGCCACTGCCTTTATGGTGTGGCAGCAGGGGATGGGGCAGAGCCAGGGCTGCTGGCCTGAATTAGGGGAAGGGTTATTGCAAACCACAAAGCATCATGCTGAGGGGAGTTGGCCAGGGGGCAGCTACTGCTTGGGTAGCAGTCAGCGAGTGGTGAGACGTTGCATTGATAGTGAGGCACTGGTTGGTGGGCAGTTGTATTGTTAGCTGGGCATCACTGGGCAGGTGGCGAGTAATTGCATTATGGATGGATATATATATATTGTTATCATTGCATTTTTGTTTCCATTTTCCTTTTCTGTCTTACTAAGAAGATTTTATCTCAACCCACAAGTTCTATTTTGTTTCCAGTTCTTTCCCTCATCCCACTTGTGGGGAGGAGTGGTGAGCAAAAGGGTGTGTGGTGCTGAGCTGCTGCCGGGTTAAACCACAACACTCTGTAAATGTGATAAAATCCCACCACCTTACTGTGTGTGCAGGCTTCACGAGGCTCCTGTTTGCAAAATGCGCTGTACTTTTTGCACTACTGTACTATAGGCTAAACCATAGGATTGTCTATTTATTACAGAGTAATGCATGTTTGACACCACAGAGACTGCCAATATTCTAATCTTCTGATCCAAATTAGGTATGCTATTTGGATTGCACTTCATAAAAGATTGGATAACTCATAAATGAATAATGTGGGGGAGGAGGAAAGGAGATGATGCTTATGAACAGGTCTCATCAAACAGTTCTTTGAGGAACTGTTATGAGGAGAGAAGGGAAAAAAATCCCTTGAACACATGTGTCTGAGTAAAAGGTAGAGAATTATAGGCCTCTATCTTTTTTCCCCTCCCCTTTCACTCCAACATTTTCTTCTTATCTGCGTCCATGATATAATGAAAGTGAGGACAACTGCATGATCAGAGGTTTTTCTTGGCAGGGTATTTCTTTTATTAAGTGTGAGAAGGAAATGCTTTATCTCATTTTGTTCACTTCAATGGAGATAACGTAATTTTGGGGAGTGGACAGAAAGATAAATATGAAAAGGAACTGAAAAACTTAGGAAGTTGAGGCATTTCCTCTACTGACAGAGGGGGATGGTAAGTTTCCCATTAAATTTTTTCAAGGTTTAACTAAGGGTTTGTTTTTTTTCTTTAAGATGTATAAGCATCAAAGTTTTGCTTTGTTATTTGTATAAGCAATTTAGATGCGGGGTTTGTCTTGATAAATGAGTCTGCGAGAGCAAGGAGCAAAGACAACAGTAAAAACAGCATTGGAAAGCTGGTAGAAAGAAGCGCCTTGAGGAGGGATTTAAGAAGCTGCACAGAGAAAAGGACTTCAAAAGACAGCAGTGACGTAGAGCTATTTCAGTAGAAGGTGTCACCTGCTTCCGTGCTAGGCAGCCCTTTCCCAGAAGTTGGGGTGTGAGATGGGGTGCGAGGACAGAGGAGCGCCATTTGGCATCTAGACCCTGCATTACCTGTAGTGCCCATAAGTGCTCTTTAGACACTGTGATTAGTTTGAGTCTTCACTAAGATTTTCAAAATATTTTTTTTTTTCTGATGGAGAAAGGAAAACTGGAATTGTGGGAGGTAACATGTTTTTCACAGCCTCATATCTCCCTGCAATATACTGGCAGCCCAACCTCCTTGTCTTGTTGGTATTCAGTCTTCCCAGTTCCTTTTGGCCATACCCTTTCCTAGGACGTTCTTGACACACAGTTCAGCTGCCAGGTGTTTCACAGCAGCAGCCTGCCAGGCTGACTTGTCAGGTCTCTGTGTTCTCAGAGCCTTTCTCATGTATTCAGCACCTTGACAAATTTTCTTGGTAGGAGCTTACTAAAATGAGACCATATTGTGCGTAACTTAACATGCTGTTGAACATCAGAGCATCTCCTACTTTACAAGTCCCTGAAGCATCGCCAAGCGGAGAAACCAGAACAGCTCTAACAGGAAGCAATAAGGAATGTGGTGGTTTTTGTAAGGAGCAGCTTTTGTCTCTATTTGTCTTCTTTTTTGTTTCCATGAGATTGAAATGAAAACAGCTAGCAACATCAGCAAGGAGACTAATCAACTGAACTGAGTATTTGTTAGTTCCTGATGTGATCAAACTGTGCTTGCTGTGCTGTTGCAACACTTTAATTGTGCTGAAAGCCCTTCAAACTAAAAAGTGTTCGTCAGCTCATATAAATTCTTTGGGTTTTTTTTTTATTTCTCTGTCTGACTGTATGTCAAGTTTTCAAGGTAGAAGTTTATTGCATCAGTATTTGATCTACAGGTGTTCAAATGCTGGGCTCTGCAGTGAGCGAGTGCTTAAGCTACTCATGGACACCTTGCACCTACATGCTCCTTAATCTCTGCTGTGTACGTGTTTCACAAAATGACTTTATCCACAGTTGACATTTCTTTACAAGAAATATTTTTAAACAACTGCTGGTATTATGCGTACAGATACTCACTGCAAGTAGAGCTTTTCTCCTGTCAGACCGCAGTGTGTGATGTTCATCAGCACGGCAATGAAACTTAGTTTCTGGAAGTAGTTAATTGTAGTGGATGTACATAGAGCGTATGAGCATGTTTTTTTCTCTTCAGTGGAAGAAATACTCATTTGCGTGTCACAGTGTCATGTTGCTCTTAAAAAATCAAAAGAATATTTTATCTTTAAGCAGGGCTGACACAGAATCACATTTCCCCAAGAAGAGGCAGGCTGATGCTGAGTCCCCTGCAGGCCTGCCTTCAGTTTTTGTTTTCTTTTCTTCCCAACAGCCTCTGTCAATGCTTTTTGTTATGTAAAATTTTACTGTAATCAAAACATTAGAGATCAGGTATGTCTTGAACTTGCCATCAGGATTATGACATGCCTTCAAGCTGTTTTGCTTTCTGGGGAGGCAGTGGTTGTTTCAAAGGACGTTTTGTACCTGATATGAAATTGCTTATCCAGTGTTGGAAACACTGCTGCTAACAAGAGATATCTTGTGGCCTCAAGCCTCACAGTGAAAAGGAGCGGTTAGGCAGCGTCTGTGGACAAAGACGTGCTTGTGTGAGTTACAAGAGCTGGTCCCAGCCTGCACAGGTTCTCCCTGTGTGAAGCCAGGACTGCCGAAGTGCGTGTCTTGCTGAGCACGGTGCCGACTGTTGCAAAGTTAGTTGGGTTGTGGTGATATTCTTGTGCAGAAGTGGGAAATGTGCTCAAACTTAGCAGCTCGGAGACAGGTGGTAGTAACAGCAGTATCTTGGGTAGTACAGACTTCTGTTTCGGGGTCTAAAATGGTGGTGGCTTCAGCTTCATGCCATTGAATGGAGGTGAGCAGCTGCGGTGCAGGCCTTGGTATATCCTTGGCTGCTCAGAGCTGTACTGAGCTCTTGCGCTTGTATCTGCATGCCTGAAGCTCTTGGTGCAAATCAGCTGCTCTCTAAGTTGCAACTGGGGCAGAGGTGTGAGGATTTAAGGGTTTTTTTTGTTTTGATTTTGAAGATATCCTACAATGCATCTTTCCATGTTGCTATGGTGCAACTTGCCTTTTACAGTACAAAGCAAAATCTGTCCTTTAAACAGACTAGCAGAAGTTGCATTTTTTGTGTGTCTTTAGCACTAACAACTTTTAGGTTTAGAGCCAATATTTTATTTGTGCAAGACTCAGAACTTGACAAAATACACACCCTTCGCCAACAGATTCATTATTTACCATAGCAGGCATTGCTATAGAAAAGCAACTGAGGATCTCATGTTTCAGCAGAAGGTATAAATGTTATCAGACATAACCATCAAATACTCTTTTTACGGAAAATTGTGTCATGCTTAAGGGTAAACATGCTTGTGATTCCATTGGTTCTTATTCACATAGTTCTGTGAGAAATGCTTGTTATGCCAAGTGTAGGTGTATGAGAACGAGCAAGTATGTAAATCTGCATGTTTACATATGTTTGTCCAAAAGTCAAGCATTATAATTCAGTTGGCATTTCTTATACTTCTGGGTTATGGTTCTATACATCTGTTGAGTCATGTATGAGATATTGGTGGAGGCTTCTGTGCTTTGCTAACTTGGACATGTCCTTTGTTTTCTTTTTTGGTCCTCCACCCACCCCCTTAGAGTAATAAATGCTGGGAAGAGCACACACAATGAAGATCAAGCCAGCTGTGAAGTCCTCTTTGTCAAGAAGAAAACTGGAGGCGCTAATTCTACACCAAACAAGAACTCAAAACGGAGATCATCACTCCCAAACGGAGAAGGTCTCCAGCTGAAAGACAATTCGGTAAGATGACTTCAATATCTTATCAGTAGAGAAGTATGAAAGAAATATAAAAGGATGTGATGTTTTGACAATGAAAGAAGAACTCTAAATGTTTCATGCATTCCCAGTTACATCCTATTAATTACCTTTGCATAAATACAGAATGCTTAGCTTAGCTGCATTTTTCTTAGCGCTATTTCATTTTTATTTCTTGCATTGAAAAATGCTATTTACATCTAAGACATTTTTGTTTAAATATTCGGAGAGTACTCCTTGTATTTTCCTTTTCATTTCTGAAAACATAATCATGAGAAATTTACTGCTTCAGAAAACTGTGAGATTAATGGCTGTGTTTAAGTTATCCAGTGAAGGTCACTGCAAGGATAACAGCATCACTGTTTGTTTAGTCACACAATTTTATGAAAAGTTGGACTCTTCCTTTGAATTCTTCTTACTGAAGCAGTACTGTTTGTCACAAGCTTGGTTTATGTAGATAGGTTAAGGTCCCCCAGCACCCTGAATTCAGTGATCACAGACTGTATCTCCCTTTGAGGAGAGTGATGTATGTCATGTGGTCTCTGTTAGAATCATCTTCTGTTCATCTGTTTTGTTTCTTGACTAATTATTTCATCTGTTCTTTAAGCGTGGGCTCAGGCTCCAGGAACGTTTTATACTGTGTGTTAAATTCAAACATCTACCCCTCTCAAAATGCCCTGTCTGGGTGTTGATGATGAACAATGTGAATAGCCATACATTCTCTCTGCTGCTAGGAGAACACCAGTTCTGCCTAAGTACTAACTAGTCCTTCACTGGACTGTAAATACATCCATTTTTTCTTCTTTTCTACTTTTTAAAAACTTTTTGTTTTTTTTAAACTGGGTTGTGATTACTGGTATGCTTCAGTCTGTCTCCCAGAACCCCACAGCTTGGTGCACCTGATGTCTGCAGGGGTCACTGACCTCCTGAGGACCAAGTACTTCTTATGTTCTCCCTCACCTCTGGCTCCCCCTGCTCTGCTTCATACTTTCCTATTTCTACAGCATGTTCAGACTCAGGTTTGCAAATAGCCTTGTCCTTTGGTTTTTCAAATCTTTCTTAAAATCATCTGTACCAGTTCCCATGTGCTTATAATCCCCATTGAATTCAGACTGCTATAATTTTTTTCAAGTATATATTTACACTCTCCAGGATAAAGAATTGTTCCTTGTACTTGTTTAGATTAAGGAGTTTTGTATACACACAAGCCAGGCAAAACAGAATTTGTTTTAATAGTCTATTTAAAAAAAAGTCTGTGTTAGACCATGCAGCTGTCTGCTGTTGATTTCCACAAGTGCTTGGTTCTGTGAGTGTACTTAATTTTTGTATGCACCGATTATTTTTAATGAAGCAAGTATCTGTCCACATTACTTGCATGTGTATATAAAACACACAAAAATAAGCAACGGCATGCTTAGTCCATGTGATAGGTGTGTTTCACACCAAAGGTACTGCTGTCATGCACACAGCACACTGCAAGGACCCTGAAACGGACACCAGCTTGTGTAGGCACATTTTGGGACTGTGTAGGGATGCTAACTCTCCTCTGACACCGCATTTAAGTTCTAGGCCTATCTTGTGGAAAAACAGATCAGGTGCCTCTGCATCCGTGGTGCAGGTGGGTGTAGCCATACTGAATTTGCCTCTGTTTTCATATTCTGGGAGCGTGCATGGGTCACAGAAAGGTTCATGATGATGTTTCTCACGTCCAGTTAACTTTCAGTTTTGAGTACTATCAGATGCTTCCCAGGAGAGTAAAAGGCATACTGTATTGTATACACCCTACTGCACAGTTAATCATCTTCCTCAGAAGGAACTCTTTTCCAAACATTATGTACTAAGTGTGTTTAGATTGTATGAAAAATACAGGAACATAAAACTTCATTGTCAGAAAGATGTCTTCATTAGCCTTGATGATACATATCACTGTGGTCACCATACTATTACAGTGCCATAGAGGTAGGGTCTGTAAGCTGATTGTGTATTTTTGAAAGCTGTTTTTGTTTTTTTTTTTAATCATTTAAACTGTCAGTGGGACAACTGGGTATTAGATGAGGCTGTGTTGTGCGAAACAGCTCAGACTTTCCTGATTTCTTTTCTTCTTTTTTAGTGTATTTGCTACTTTGATTCTGTATCTTTTATTTTTTGGAAAAACCAGCCACTTCCTTTCAGGTTTCTTAAGAGAAACCTTTTTATTTCAGATCTTCTTTACTTTCCTCTAACATATTTTGACCAGAAGAGAACATGTTTGAACTGAGAAGCCAGGTGATCTATACAAGATACTACTGTTTCCATGCTACTTATTACCTCATTTTTCTCTTCTTATCAACAAATTTACTTGTTTTTTATGTGATCCTGGAAGGTGCTATAGCATTCATTATTTAGATGTGTAAAACCTGTTCTACTATGTTATTAGACCACAGCTTGTGAATTAAACTTGTTATATATTTTCCCCAAACAGACAGCATGTTCCTGGAGAAAGTTTTCTACTAGAGGGCAGTCTTACACTAGCAGTTAGTAGGATTTTTTTCATTTGTACATCTTTGCTGCTTGAAGATACTTAAAAAGGGCCGGGGGGGGGAATAGTACACGTTATTTCTATCATGTGTTTTTTGTTTTTGTATTTTAATGTTGAAGTTGAATATTGTACTTTTCCCTTATATAGCATTGCTAGCATTGGAAACAAATATTTTTAAAAAAATGTCTAGTTAGCACTGAGTCAGTGCAAAATATAATGAGTTAAATCTGTATCAAAAATATAGAATCATAAGGGTTAGAAAGGACCTCTGGGGATCAAGTCCAACCCCCTGTATAAATATAGCCTTGAGACACTCCATTGCATGGTGTAATACCATCCCAGCAAGTGTTTGTTAAGAAAGCCAAGGGATGAATTCTGTAAAGGCCTCCTGGGGACATCACGCCCCACTGTAACACACGTTCTGAAATCATCTCTGAGTACTGAAGCACTTTGTAGAAATATTGGATGAAGAAGAGATGAAGGAAGTTATTTACTGAGTATTTGTCCAAAGAGAGAGATTTCTTCAGTTTTTGTATAGTTTTTTTAAAGCATTGTGCACAAGGAAAATGCAATCTGAAACTTAGCGTCTCCTCATTTCACTCATTATGTTTCATCTTCCTTAGATTTCACCTTTTTCCACTGAATCTTTGAAAAGGCCTTATGCCATATTTATTTTGCCGTGGTTTTTGAGAAGTGTATGAAACTGAGATGGCAGCTGCATCTGAGGTTGTGTGATTAGTATTATTTCACGCTGACTCCATTATTGCAGACTTGCACTTGGCAGTGCAGCTCAAGGGAGCAGTGCAAAGCCGTGCTGGTGTATTGAGCTTATGTGGCAAGGTTTTGTTAATAGGGTGGCTGCAGAGGTGAGCTGAGCCTAGCAGCTCAGCTAAGTCCTGTGTCAGATCAGAGCCAGCTACCACTGCTCCAAAACGGACGTGCTACTGAGTAGAGCTGAACCATGAGCAACACTGGGTGTGCTCTGGGAGAGCAGATTTAAGAAAGGGAAAAAGTGCTGTGCAGCAGCAGCTGGGAGAGAGGAGAGGGAACATGTGAGAGGAGGAACATCCCTGCAGGCATCAAGGTCAGTGCAGAAGGAGGGCGGAAGGTGCTCCAGGCACGTAGCAGAAGGTTCCTGCAGCCCAGGAGAATCATAGAATCATAGAATTGTTTGAGTTGGAAGGGACCCTGAAAGGCCATCTAGTGCCTTGTAATGAATAGGGACGCATGCAGCTAGGTCAGGTTGCTCAGAGCCCCATCCAACCTGTCTTTGAATGTCTCCAGGGCCAGGACATCCACCACATCTCTGGGCAACCCATTCCACTTCCTCACCACCCTTATTTTAAAAAACCTTTTTCTTATATCCAGTCTAAATCTCCCCTATAAGGGGAGGCCCATGGTGGAGCAAGCTGTCCCCCTGCAGCCGGTGGGCACCGCATGGAGCAGATCTCCACATGCAACTGTGGAAGAGCCCATGCTGCAGCAGTGGATGAGGCCAGAAGGCTGCAGCCCATGGAGAGCCCCCGCAGGAGCAGCCCTGGGCCGGAGCTGCAGCATATGAAAAGGAGCTCATGGTGGGGCACAAGGGCCAGGGGAGCTGCTGGACATGGGGACAGTGCTGGACCACCTGAATGGTGGGCCCTGTGGTATGGGCCCATGTTACAGCAGTGCTTGGAGAGCTGCAGCCTGTGGGAAACCCACTCAGGATTGGTTTGGGAAGGATGACATCCGGTGGGAGGAACCCACATGGAGCAGGGGCAGAATGACCATGGAGGAGCACCAGAGACAAGGGTTATGGGCTGACTATAGCCCCCATTCCCCTGCTCTGCTTGAGGGGAGTAGGTAGAAGAGGGTGAATGGTGTGGGAAGGTGTTTTTAGTTTAACTTCAGTTTCTCACTGATCTAGACTGTTATTATTGGTGATAAATTACATTAATCTCCCTTATGCTGAATCTGTTTTGCCAGAGACAGTAGTTGGTAAGTGATCCCCCTGTCCTTATCTCAATCCTTAAGCCCTTTTTCATCATATTTTTTTCTCCCCCTCTTCCTTTGAGGAAGGGAAATGAGAGCTCTCTTTCGCTTGTGGTGGAGTTTAGCTGTGCATTGGAGTGAAACCACTACAGCCAGGCTTTGCCTCACCACAGTTGTGCTTGGGGAGTGATGTTTCGCAGAAGTGATGCATGACCCATGCTCCTTCCCACTCTCAGCACATTTCCCTCCCACTGCCACATGAGCTGCAGGCAGGTGGTCCTGTGGGACTCTTTAAGCCTCCTGCCTTCATGTCGGCAGTGCCTGCCCACACAGCTGAAGTGGCCTCTAACTGAAGGGTACCATGATGGTGAACACTGAAGGCCATCAGTGAGTGGAATGCCAGTCATACACCAGGGGATTGTCATAGTGAAGGTTAGGTGGCAGGACTTAATGTCATGCAATGTCATGCATTATTAATTGTCATTGTACCGTAGAGATACATAATTAATAGTTCTGCAGTTTTCTTCGTGTCACAGAGATGGGAAGGAGTATTTGTTTTGTACTACAGGAGGCTGATTATCTGCTGTATGCAGCTGAACACATTGTTGGTTCCACAGGAGGCTTTTATCTGAGGACAGGATGGCAATTGCTTGCACAGTTCAGATCGTATTAGAACCCAGTACTTGCTCTAACGCCTTTTCTATGTGTAGTTCATATTTGGTACGATAGTAGTTGAGTGGATTCTGGAAATTGTCTGAAATTGATTGCTATTTATGACTAGCACTGCCCTGTTTTTTCTATATTCAAGCTCCAATTATTTATACATATGCATTTTCTGTTGTGATTTCTCATCCATTACTTGACCCAAAACTTTGCATGTCTTAATTATGTTTTACAATTACAAAACCCAGGAGACTCTTGAGCCTTCCTGAATGCAAAGTCAGCAGTTGAGGAGTCTGAGGCTTATTAAATTTCCTAGTGCATATGGGAAATGAATTGGAGGGTCAATGCGGTGAAGGATCTGTTTTCTCTTGATGTATTCGATAGCTATTCAGAATGTTGAATCTGACTGTTTTGAAAGAAAACTTAAACTAGATCAGGATGCGTTAACTGATCATATTCCCAATTGAGGGCTCTGTCCACTTTCAGTTATGAATAGCAATTCATAATTGAAAGAAAGAATGCCACCAGAGTTAGTAAAAATCAATGTATCAGAGTTTGAAGTATGGTAAATATCTTCATGCTGGAAAGAAGTTTCAAGCTTCTCAAACGTGATAGACGGAGAACAGCTTTGCATATGCATGCCAAGATAAGTAATAGTGTGGTGGTTACAGAGGGCATCTCGGCTATGGGAGAAAAACAAGGATCTTCTTGTACCTTTTGACTTAACTGCTAGCCCTTATTCATTCTGAGTTTCTGCCTTATTTGCACCACATATTTAATTCTTATCAAATTGGTATGGGTTTTGGAGAATTCAATCTTTTCAAACAAAGGAGCTGCTTTTATTTTCAGGGTGGGGGAAAAGGAGTTTTATTTCTGCTTCTTTATTTAGACAACTGATATGTTAATCATGGTTGTTCTCTTGACTAGTTCAGAAGTTAATCAGGCTTCACAGAAATACATATAAGTTTGTGGAGACTAACATTTGTTACAATAATGCCTGCAGATCCCAGCTGAAGTTAAGGCAGTAGAGCATCCTGAATTGCTGCAGTTTACAGGTAATATGTATTATATTTATTATATCTGCTCAGGGACATGATTTAGTGGTGGGTTGATATAGTTAGGGTAGTATGGCTAGGTTGCAGTTGGACTTGATGATCTTGAAGGTCTTTTCCAACCTGAACAATTCTATGATTCTCTGATAAATGTAAGTAAAATACATGCTGATTACTTAGATTTTTTTGGCCTCAATGTCAGTTCTGCATTGGTTTGTATGTGTTTCACTTGTCCTTCTGTGAAGACTAACTTCTGGAACAGGGATGGTGCACAATGTTTGTTATGGTAACAGCTTTGGTTCTCTGGCTTTAATTTATGTTCAAGAATATGCAGCCCTGTATAATGCATTCAAACCGATTCAAATTTTGATGGACATTATTCCTTAAATTTTTTAAGCAGATACTGGTCTTTTTCACAACCTGATAAAGAGTATTACAGCTTCTTCTAATTAGGCTTTTTTTGCCTTGTGCCTGAGGAGAGCATGAGATTATTCACGTGCAGCCCAGAAAGCCAACCATACTCTGGACTGTATCAAAAGAGGGGTGGCCAGCAGGGTGAGGGAGGTGATAGTCCTCTTTTGCTCTGTCTTTTTGTGGCCCCACCTGGAGTCCTGTGTTCAGCCCTAGGGTCCCCAACATAAGAAGGACATGGACCTGTTGGATCAGATCCAGAGGAGGGCCATGAGGATGATCAGAGGGCTGCGGCACCTCTCCTATGGAGACAGACTGAGGGAGCTGGGCTCGTTCAGCTTGAAGAAGGAAGGCTGGAGAGAGCTCATTGAGACCTTCCAGTACCAAAAGGGGACCTGCAGGAAAGCTGGAGAGGGACTCTTTATCAGGGAATGTAGTGATAGGAGTAGGGGTAATGGCTTCAAACTGGAAGAAGGTAGGTTAGATGTATGAGAGTGGTGAGGTGCTGGCACAGGCTGCCCAGAGAAGCTGTGGATGCCCCATCCCTGCTGGCATTCAAGACCGGGTGCTTGGATGGGGCCCTGGGCAGCCTGACCTAGTGGAATGTGTTCTTGCCCATGGCAGGGAGGTTGGAACTAGATGATCGTTAGGGTCCCTTCCAACCCAAATCTTTCTATGATTCTATCTCACATTGAAGGTGTGTGTAAGAGAAGTGTTGTGTTAGTCATCTCCCATAAGTTTATATGCATATAATACAGACCCCTTGGTTATCGAGGCTATTTCTGCAGTTGATAGGGAAAAATAAGTCCACTTCAGAATGAGACGAAAACGGTGTGAAAATGCAGGTGTTTTTTTTTTCTTTTTTCCCTCCACTGATAACTGTCTTGGAGGTCAACATCAACTTGTTTTAGAGTTTCTGGTCCGAAAAAGGACAAGAAGATAGGTGAACTTTGCAGGAACCACCAGAGTTGACATGTTCATGCCATGTTCCTGTCAATGACAGACTGAGAATGAAGGTTGGGCTCATGTGAGCTTTTCTGTACTACTGAATGCTTCTCGGTGTCTTAGAGGAAACAAGTAACAGTGCTTCCATTTCACTGTTTGTCATAGGCTATTGTTCTAACCTGTTTACAACTTCATGATCTCTGACGCTTTATTTTACTACTAAGCCGATGTGAGGCTTGTCCAGTTTAGAAATTATCCAGTAAGTACTGGAGAACCACATCTCTCCCACACACTCTGGGCTACAACAGTAGGGTCAGCACAGCTGCAGGTGAGAGGAAGGAAACTTAAAACTTTCTCTCCTCTGAAGAAGACGAGGGATTTCACTGGAGCAGAGCTCAAAAGGTTGTCTCAGGAGTGGAGTATTTCAGTTGTTATTGTCTATATTCTTCTATCACCTTCACTGTAATGCAGGGGTAAGACTAGTGAGGTAAGGGAGCTCCCGGCTTGCACTCCCTGATTCATGTAAACCTATGTGAAGGATGACAAAATGTTGTGCAGAAGACCAAGGCACAAAGGTCTTAAGGCATGAGCAGGTGAGTGGAAGACAGTATATTTCCCATCTGTCCTGGTGTTTGGACATTTTCTACTTTATACCTTGAGGGTATCCTTCTTCAAGAAGACACTGTGTAGAGGAATGAAGAGCTGCATTGGGTCTGACTAGTTTTTTCCAGAGACAGAGCCTTTTGTTCTGCTCTTGAATCAGGTGATGAGGCAGCTTTGCCTTCATAATGGGCATTTTCTGTGTGCTGAGTGGAGACAGCACAGTCAGAAACTTTGCACACCAAGTGAGGTGGCTGCAGTCAGAAGGAAAAAGCTGGCCGGTGGGATGAAGCTGAACAGGAATGGGATCAAGATTAGCTTGGTATGAACACCTCTTTGCTAACGCTAATCTAGATGACTGTTGTGTCAGTAAAGAGTGAATTGCAATAACTGCTCTGCTTTGTTTTCTGAAAAGCTCTAATAAAACTTTGGGGAGATTGCCTTGGAAAATCTATTTATTTATTTAGCTAATAGTTCTAAATTGTAGATTTATGGTTTAAAAAAAGAAAGAGTGACTGGAGACCCTATCAAAATTCAAAATCCTCTAGGTGGAAGGAAAAGTATTTCTTTTTCAGTTTGAGATACAGTGCTTTTATGCTGCCTCTTCCACCCTTGCCAATAATGGCAGCGTATCCGCAAAGGAGTTACACCTTAGAAATGGCACAAAGACAGAAGCTCTGGAAGCATTATCTATCCATGGTGTATCATGAGGGAGGTGAAAAAACCTAAGAGAATGGAAAACCTAAGAGAATGGAAGCAGAAGTAACTTGATCATCTACTCCCAGGAGGCAGTATTGCTGCTTTAAATAAATGATTTCAGTTTTTAGTTAAAGCACTTCCAGTTTGGGATGCTAGTTTCTGTTGGCAAACTAATTCACACTTTGCATGAAAAGCAAACTATTTTTGCAAACAGATTTTTTGGTGAGTAATCCTGTTACCTGTTAAAAATGGTTTAAGCAGAACTTTACAACCAACTGTAGTGTGAATTTGGAGCAATTCTGAGCCAAGAGCGAGCTGACACAACTGCCAGTCATGCCCTCAGGAATAAAAATTCACAGCAGGTTTTTGGTGAACGTACCAGACTGGGCGAATGGAGTGGGACTGGATGAGGAGATGCATTCAGAACAGTAGGGTATTTTTTTGTTTTTGTTTTCCCCTACCACTATATGATACTTACTGTGGTGAGTAATCCAATACTTCAGGACAATCCTCCCATTTCTCTGCATTTAGGTAATGAAATGAAGAATGCACAAGTTAGACTGCTGAATTTCTATTCTTAATAAAATTTGGGCTTGGAGAAACTCCACTGTATAGGTGACTGTATTCTTAATGAAATGGTTAAGAATTTGTTTGAACTTCACTACATGCTGTCTATGTCTATGGCATAAGGAAAAAAAAAGGTAATTTTTTATAATCAAGACTCTAGAATATGCATTTCAAAGAAAGTTTTAAGTAATAATATTTTTTCAGCAATGAACCCTTTGCACTTTGAACAGCATGAACTTGTAGCAACGGTTTACATACATGCTGCCAAAAGAGACACTTTGCGTTAGGTTTTGGATTTTGTAGCTTAGGGCAGCAATGAATAATTTCTTTTGGATTTGTGAATGATAGTTCATGGTGTTCCTACTCTGATCTGTTTTCTCTGTCCTGCTGCCAGTGGTCAGCACCTTTGTGGAACAGCTGGAACACCAGAAAGTAAAAGAAGCTGCAGTTCACAGCCCTGTGAGCAAATTTTAAATAATCAGTGCTATGGACAAACGTAGTGATGGGATTCAGGTCGTGTCTGGACTGTATGCTGATCTCTCATATGCGGGAGCAGTTATCAGGTGAATGAGAGAAATAAGTATTGTAGTTGTGAAGCAATTGCTATGTTGTCTGCAATCCTAAATTAAACCACAGACAATAAAATATCCAGATACCTTTTTTTTTTTTTTAAGTTGTTTTAAGACTGTTGTGAGATAGAGGTTATGCTTTCATAGTATTTGGTGTTTTGCAGTAGTATTGCCTGATTCCAGTTCCTTGCAAAATCACCTATTTCTGTGTCTGTATTAATCTACTCCTGTCTGACTTGCAGAGCATCCCCACAAACAGTTATTTCAGCAAAGCTGAGGGAAGATGCAGGGTTAAGAAGAAACGGGGCAAATGAGACTGGAAATATCATTTCCCGATCCTGCTATCAAATATGTCATCATGCAAAGACAGATATTGTTACTCCTTGAATGTTTTGCTAAAAATGTCTTGATGAATTTGCCAGAAGACTTGAGGTTATCTCAGGTGTAGCTCCTTAATATTTTTTCAGGCAGGTCTGAGCTTGTTCTGCCCAAAATTTGGTCTACCTCCTGATGTGGGCTGATGGGTCCTGTCTTAGTGATAGCGGACACCACTACAAGAGCATGGTTTCTGCTCAAATCAGAAGAGTAGAGCTGACTTACCCCGTCAAAAGAAGTCTGAGTAGACAGCCATGATTCTATGATTCCATGTGAGATGCTATGATGCTGAGAGCCGTACTGAAACATTTGCTGTTGTGATCAAGGGGTATGTAACTCCAGTACTATACAAGAAGCTTGTCAGAAGACTGGGAATATTTAGGCAGTGAATGTGTAGGGCTAGCATGAGTGGAATGTGGCTGGACCCACTTTGTCTGCCTTCCTTGAAGACCTCTGTACTGGTTTCCAGGCTGGCACAGGCACAAAAAGTCTGAGCTGTCCCATCCGTCAGCATGGTGGGCCTTACCTGCCTGTCGTGGAGGTAGGGACTGCACCTTGGTACTAGCTAGGTCCTTGGTCTAATGCCCAGTGAGAAAAGGATCTGTCACAGCAGGAGTACCAGGTGCCGTCTTGCGTAGCTTTCCTCTCTGTAGTGGTAGGTCCATTGCGTATCAATGATGTGACTCTCAAATACTTCTCCTCTACACAGTCATTAGGAGATGAAGTCAGTATCACAGAGGTAGCTTTGCTTGGTCAGGGCGTTCTGTGATGAATGTGAGGTGGAAAAGAATACCGCAAGTTCATCCTTTTGTTAGGTTTTTGGGTTAGAGTATTTAAAAAAATAGGCAAAAGTACACATCTATTTTCTACTAGGATTGTACTAACATGTTGGATGTTTCTCCATTTCAGTAGGAAGGTTACCTCTAGGAGAGTTACCTGTGCTTTACCTGCTGCTAACAAGCCACTGGCTGCTCCTTCACCTCACTTGTGGTTGCATGACTGTGTGACAGTCTCTTCTCTTTTCCTTTCTTTCCCCCCTCTCTCCCCAGGACACTGATGGGATCAACCTGTACTACTGGTCCCTGTTTGATGGACATGCTGGGTCAGGGGCGGCTGTGGTCGCTTCCAAACTGCTGCAGCACCACATCCTGGAGCAGCTGCAGGAGATTGTGGACATTCTGAGGAACACGGCTGTCCTCCCGCCCACCTGCCTGGGAGAGGAACCTGACAACCCGGCCACCAACAGCAGGACGCTGACACGGGCAGCCTCCCTGCGGGGTGGCGTGGGGGCCCCGGGCTCACCCAGCACCCCTCCAACACGCTTCTTCACCGAGAAGAAGATCCCACATGAGTGCCTGGTCATTGGGGCTATAGAAAGTGCATTCAAGGAAATGGTATGTATATCTTTAGGTTCTGAAGTCCACGTTTCATACGTCCATCAGTCTCATGGCCTGGGAAAAATAAACAATAAGGGATATATTTTTTCCGCTTTTTTTTTCCCCTGCTTAAATAATTCTGCCCGTACACAGATAGTGTTTAAGAGCCTCTACAGCTTACCTATTGTGTCTGTGTGAGGCAGGGAACTGCTCTTTGGTCTGTGAAAGCTGCTGCCAGGCTCACTAGCTCTCATACAGGAGTGGCATCCTAAGTCCCAGGTAGTGCCATGACCACATTATTTGCACTTTCCTCTGCTAGAAGGACTCTTAGAAACTTGTTCATTCTTTCCTCTCCTTTCTTTTTCTTTCTCTTTAAGATTAAAAATCGGTGTTGCTTCACAGTAGCAGATTTCAACTTTGGCTGTTATCAGGCTACATATACAGATATGTGCCTTAGGAAGCCTCCTTGCCCTATGAGAGCAGCAGCAAAGGCACCTCAGCATCCCTTGATCTGCAGATGTTGCCCACTTCATATTGCCTACAGATACAAAAAAAAAAAAAAAAAAAAAAAAGGTCATAAAATCACATAAAGGATGTGGATGAGAGCTAGCTTCCTTGACCTGAAGACCTGCAGTTCTTGTTAGCAGTGGGGTGCTTCATAAGACAGTGTCTGTGGAGAGTGTGTACAACTCTTGAGTGAGGTTGATTGGGAGTGGGTGAGTGGGACATGAAGGATGTTCCTGCCACCCACTTGGCTTGTGTACAGGAAGAACATCTGGGAAAAAATCACGGTCCTGTGGAAACAGAATATTCTCAAATTTCCCTATGGGAAGCTGTTTTCTCTTTGAGCTTTTATAATTGATACAGTTGCTCTGCACTTCCCCATTCAGTTCTCCTCCGTCTTAAAAATAATTCTAGTCAGGCAGAGCAGAGGTGCTTGGTCTGTCAGCAAGTACATCTGGGATCGGGTCTTGAGAGATGTCTTTTCTCTCTCCTTTCTTTTATAAGCCTCTTTTTTGAGCAGAAGGTTTTTGAACTAATGAACATTTCCCAGAGGTTTTATTTGTTGCCTGAAAAGAAGTACAAAGGCAGGATTCAATCATAGCTTTTCCTGATATATGTGAATTTTGTTTAGTACGTGCATCTAATTAGAGACTGCAGTTTTTATAACAAAGTGATGTTTTACTTTGAATTCAGAATAGCAATTATCTTGCAGCATTGCCCTTTCTTCCCAAGGATGTGCAGGCAAACATACTCACAAACTGAGTTGCCCATGAGTAACTCTACAGCCATGCTTTAAGCATCAGTCAGTGTGGGACATGAGAGCAAATTAATGCACTGCAGCTAGTGGGCTGAGTTTTCTGCTAGCTGAAAGGAAAGAGGACGTGTGAAAACCTCCTGTCACTTTAGCTCGCCTCCTTCAGAAAGGAAGAACTAACTTGTTCCCTCTTCTGTTGAAGGAGGAAAGAGATGATACTGCCTGTCCGCCATACCCTAGCATTTGGCTGGGGATTTTTCTGAAAGCTTATTTGTTAGAGCAGTAGAAAAGCTGTAATACAGTAGAAATGTAGAAACCCTGGATAACTTACTGCAGATGTGATGCCTGGGTATTCCGGACACGGATTGTAGTAATCTGTCCTCCCTTTTTTTCCAAACTATGGAGAATACCTTGTTTCCCTCCCTGTGTCTCTGACTATACTCTACAGATCAGAATAATTAATTAATTCCTTTTACTTGGCTATATAAATGACTGTAAGTATGGCTATCATAATGCAATACATTCCTGGCATTATCTTTTACTTTAAAAGGAAGTATAATAAAAAAAGTGAGATTAAGAAAAGCATTAGATAATTATATCTACCTTAAACTTTAGGTGGTGTCTTGTGTTTGTAAGTGGTTTAGGGACAAGACTATATTCTTTTGCATAAATGTCTGCCTGAGGGAGCAGTTGATAAGATCAGCACTCATGAGTCTCATCTGTGCCTGCAATGATTCATCCCGCCTCCCTATGACTTCCTGCTAGCTTATACTCCTAGCATTCTTTGAATGAAGCCTTTGGACCTCCTCCACAGCATGTTGCTTGTCAGTTCCTGCTTTTTATTGGAACATCATGGATATTGTTGAGGTAGTTCAGCGCAGTTAAAACTTGCATAATCTTCAAGGGTTTCACACCAGCAGAGTGTATCATTTTACCTAGCACTTGGTGAAAGCTAATGTTCCTGGGCACATAGGCAGACATCTCGATGTTGTTTCCTGAAACACCTAGTACTGAAGGGAGCCCTTTGAACCTGGTGAAAATGCTGGATAGATAAAGATACCTTTTCTAATTAACAACTGAACGTGACAGGTTTATCTAATGCAGGTTTTGTCCCCTTTTATCAGGAGATTTTCTTCTGTATAGCTTTTCTTTTTTCCCCACATCTCTCTTGAATTCTTGTTAAGCTCTCCCTGTTCTTACCTTGATTGTCAAAAAAAAAATGCAATTTATCAAATGGTTCTTAAAAACTATACTTCTTTGTCAGGTGTGGTTTTCTTTTGGACATTGCTTGTCTTACAGCTATGTGCGTTAAAACACTGTAGGAAGTTGATATAGGTCATGTCATTGCCTAACTTAGAAATTTCAGGAATTAAGATTCTCCCTTTTTGAAGTACTTCTAGATAGTGTTCTCTGTGCTGAAAATGGGATTAGCAAGTTTTTGTGATGTGTTTGCACTGTTCTATTTAAAATAATAATAATGCTCAGTGTCAGTAATTGTCAGCGACCACAATTTACTTGAATGAAAATAAATTAGCTTAAGTTTTGGAGGTATTCCAAGTCAAATCCTTTAATTTTCATCTCTTGAGTTTTAAGATGTGTATGCAGAGATTCAGTCCTGGGAATTGAGGGGAGACTTCCAAATATTCTTCATTACTTGACAGAAGCCTTAAACTATAATCCCTTCCCTGAATTTAACCTTGTGTGCATGAACGCAATTTAGTATCTAATTTAAAGACCTCAAATGGGAAGCGCCTATTCCACACTGCACCCTCTTTATTTTGGATGGGGAAAAAATGGCACATAAGTAGGCTGTGATTTATTGGAAGATATTTATGTCTGCTGTATCAAGCTTTTTCTTCTTTTTTGAGATTCTTTTGATTCAAATCTAAACAGATGCTTTCACAAAATGCTTCAAATTAAAATGGCACCAATCTTGAGAGACCAACACGTGTTGTATGGCTTTCCTTTTTGAAAAAAATTCCACTGGCTAAATAGCCAGTAGAAATAAGGGGTACAGCCATTTTGATGCCTTTTTGACTGAGATAAAGCAATTTTAAAGAGTTAATTTTGCCCTCTGAAATGTGATTTTTTAATTTAAAAAAATGTTAATGGATATCCTGTGTGTAAAGGGTAAACCTACTTGCTGTCATAGCAAGGTACAGCTACCAGAGGACCTTCTCTGAGGATGGATATAGCTGAAGAATAGTTATTTTAGTTCTTAGTGCAGTATGATGATTAGTTGCAATGATGATACTGCAATTTGATCCATCTACCTACATCTGTTTTCAAGATCCTGAACTTTTAAAATTTGGCATCAGATGCAGCTGGCACGCACTTCTCTGCACCCTTGTGCTTGCTGCACTCCCATCCTCTGCCCCCGCCCCTGCAGCACGCCAGCAGCCTGCATGTATGAGCCAGCCTGGGCAGGGCTGCCGGTGGCTTGTGCCTGCAGCCCAAGATGTGCCCCACACATGCTGATGGAAGATGCTGGAAGGACAAGGCAGGACCTTGCAGCACCCCAGACCGCTGCCCGTGCCACACTCGCAGAGGCACCGAAGCCCCTCCGGAAGGTCTCCACAAGGTGGCACGAGCAAGCCGCTGTGAGCCTCCGATCGAGGGAACAATACTGCCTTCATGGCGTAGCTGGCTTCTGTTTTTGGAAAAGGGTTATTAGCTAGCATGACAGACGAGTGCTTTTGCTCATGGAAACTCAGGTCCAAGCCTTAGCGAGGCAGGTGCTTAAGATGCACCCCCCCACCTAAGTGGTCAGCACAGTGGGGTTGGGCTGTCCTGGTGCTGACACTGCATCCTCAGCCTGATGATCTAATCAGTGGAGAAGGTGCCGCCTGCTCTGGAAGCGTGTCCCACAGCACCTCAGTGTCCTCCAGAGGCTTGGCTTCATCCCCTGGGGGGGGCATTCTTGTGGGTGCCCTGCTCCTGCCTGCCGCAACATTCCCCATCCTCAATAGGGAGCAGAGCACAGATTATTTTCCTCCTTGGCACTAAATGTCATCCTTTTCAGCAGAGGATACAGAAATCCTTCAGAAATCCTTTTTTTTTTTTTTTTTTTTAAAAAAAAAAAAGACCATTTCACAGCTATTAGAAAGGTGTTGTCACAGCTACTAATGAGTCCTCTAATTCTTCACCCTTCATTCTCCAGCCTGCAGTTCATACTCATTTTCCACTTGTCCAGTGAAGTTTTCAAGCTCTGTCGAGATCTGAGAGTGTGCCCCATAATGCTCTTTGGAATGAAAGAGGCATCGTATGATTCATCCCAGTTTTGCTCAGCTCTTCGCCTGCGAGCATGTTGCTGTATAGTGATGTTTTGCATCCTACGGAAAAGGAAGGAGGGGAAGAGAAAAAAAGGTTACTCTGAAATCTTTCCTCAGGTGGGAAATTAGGAAAGTTTGGTATGTACTTGGCCTTCCTCTTGAACTCTTTACACCCCTAATGGCTTCAGAGGTGTTCTGCCCCTCTTTGTGCTGCACCACTTTCCCAGCAGTGCTGATGAAAAGTATTTCATTAAAAGCCAATATCTGTACATCAGAATGAGTTAGTAGTAATGGTGGGCTTCATTTTATTTTGTTTTACCTTTTTCCCTCAAATTTTGTTGAGATATAGGAAACTTCCTTCAGTGCACAAGGTCTAGTTTAAGTCAAGCAAACTGAGAATGAGGCCCTAAGGATTATCCATCTTCTCCATCCCATAATAAATGCTTCTGAGTCTGCTTATTGAAGGGAATAAATTTTAATATAGGCATTCTAGCACTCCTGAAGCGTACGTGTGACAGGGCTGAAACCAGGTGAGGAATTGTACTTTGTTTCAAGGTCTCAGAGGATACTCTGAGCAGCAGAGATGAAGCTATTTTAAAATTCCTGGCAGTGCCTGGAAAATCCACTGTAGTATTTGTAAGTTTAAATTATTTTGATGGTTAGAAACATCTGCTTCCTTTGAACTGCTCTTTTCAGCTTAATTTAAAAATATATGGAAACCATGGGGAGAAAAATCAGCTTCTCTATGGCAAGATTAGATAAAGTGGCATTTGCAGCAAGCGCATGTCTGTGACCAAAGGTTCTGCAAGATTTGATTTTAGCTTTGAGGTGTTTTCCTCCTGGTCTTCACCACAGCCTACTTACAAAAAAAAAAAATTAAAGATAAAAATAAATTAAGAAAAAAAAAAAGAAATACTTGCATTGAGTAGCAAGAGCCACAACAAAACCCGCTGTCTGTGGCAGAGCAGCTTGCAGTTCCTCTGTACGGCAGATGATGGCCTTGTTGGGTAGCACTGCACATCTTTGCTGTCCCTACCGCCCTCCCCGTTGCTGTGTTGATGGCACAAATAGGATCAGGCTGTGTGCACTCCAGCCTGCTAGGAGTCACATTATTTGTGACAGGCACTAATAGAAATAGGAACCCTCTCTGCCCAGCTCGCGGGGGACAGCAGCTGAGCACTGCTGAGCATCCCTGCTGCTGTCCCGGGTCACCTCCCTCTCCAGAAATGTGAAGGAAACAAAGAGTGGTCCCTGGCCTGCTTTGGCACTGCAGGTTTTCAATCAAATTGCAGCTATAATGGTTAGCATTTGTTGTGGTTCTTTTACTTGGATAAATAAAGCTCTGAAATAAAGCTCTAAATCCCATAGCCCAAGGCATGGGCAATTTGAGCTGTTTGTTGCTTAATCCAAATAATGAAGTACAGCACACAGAGAGACAAATACATTCATAATAAAAAATGCATACAAGTAGGCAGGGTTTAGCTGAAAAGATCTGCTGGTTACTTGCAGTGGCTATGTTAGATGACACTCCCTGTTAAAATCTAGTATTGCAGGGAAACACCAGTTTGATATTAGGTTGGATTCCAGACTCAGGAGAGGAGGGTGGCTTCTAAAATGTTAGTTTATTACCAGAAGCTGAGCTAAGAGACAGCAGAATAAGTTCACTGGCATACAGTTAGTTTTGTTGAAGATGTATGGAGTACTGGGAAGTAGCTCATTTACCTTTTTTCCATGGTCTCTAAGCTTTCTTGGGATAATGTATGTTGCTGGTCTTGACTGACTGTCAGTGACAGATGCGACTTGTGTTCTCCATATCTATTAAGCAGGAGGGCTTTTTATATTTATATAGTATGTTATATAGTATTTCTTATTAAACTCAGAATCAGCTGGAAGTTAAACACCAGAAGAACTGTTAGAGTAGGTACATACCTCTCTAAATTTGTGCACATTCATAAATTCTTTCCAGGGCCTCATAAAATCAATGAGACAAGATACAGCCTTACATATCTGGGGAGCAGATTCTGTCCCACTGTAACAGAGGAATAAGTCCGAGACCTCCTCATGCAATTGAATGTATATAAGTCCATGGGGCCAGATGATATCCATCCCAGTGTTCTGAGAGAGATGGCTGATGTGGTTGCCAAGCTGCTCTCCATCAGATTTGAAAAATCATGGCTGTCTGGTGAAATCCCCAATGACTGGAAAAAGGGAAACATTACTCCCATTTTTAAGAAAGGTAGAAAGGAAGACCCAGGGAACTAGAGGCCAGTGAGCCTCACCTCTGTGCCTGGGAAGATCATGGAGCAGATCCTCCTGGTTACCATGTTAAGGCACATATGAGACAAAGAGGTGATCCGGGACAGCCAGCATGGCTTCACCAAGGGCAGATCTTGCCTGACCAATCTGGTGGCCTTCTATGATGGTGTGACAGCATTGGTGGATGGGGGAAGAGCAACAGATGTCATCTTTCTGGACTTCTGTAAAGCCTTTCACATGGTCCCTCACCACATCCTTCTCTCCAAATTGGAGAGGTATGGATTTGAAGGATGGACTGTTCGGTGGATTAAGAATTGGTTGGTTGGATGCAGCCAAATGGTTGTGATCAATGGTTCTATGTCAGGGTGGAGGCTGGTCACGAGTGGTGTCCCCCAGGCCTCAGTCTTGGGACTGGTGCTCTTCAGCATCTTTATCAATGACATAGACAATGGCATCGAGTGCACCCTCAACAAGTTTGCAGATGACACCAAGCTGAGCGGTGCAGTCGATACACTGGAGGGAAGGGAAGCCATCCAGAGGGACCTGGACAGGCTGGAGAAGTGGGCCCACGAGAACCTAATGAGGTTCAACAAGGCCAAATGCAAGGTGCTGCACTTGGGCCAGGGCAATCCCAGGTATTTATACAAACTGGGGGAAGAACTCCTTGAGAGCAGCCCTGCAGAGAAGGACTTGGGTGTCCTGGTGAATGAGAAGCTGGACATGAGCCAGCAGTGTGCACTGGCAGCCCGGAAGGCCAACTATGTTCTGGGCTTCATTAAAAGAGGAGTGGCCAGCAGGGAGAGGGATGTGATTGTCCCCCTCTACTCGGCTCTTGTGAGGCCCCATCTGGAATACTGTGTCCAGGCCTGGGGCCTCCTGCACAAGAAAGACATGGAGCTCTTGGAACAGGTCCAGAGGAGGGCCACTAAGATGATCAGAGGGCTGGAGCACCTCTCCTATGAAGAAAGGTTGAGGGAACTGGACTTGTTTAGCTTGGAGAAGAGAAAGGTCCAGGGAGACCTCATTGTGGCCTTCCAATGATTGAAGGGAGTGTATAAACAGGAGGGGGAATGACTGTTTGCATGGGTTGCTAGTGATAGGACAAGGGGGAATGGTCTTAAACTAAGACGGGGGAGATTTAGGTTAGATATTAGGAGGAAGTTTTTCACTCAGACCGTGGTGATGCACTGGAACAGGCTGCCCAGATTGGTTGTGGATGCCCCATCCCTGGAGGCATTCCAAGCCAGGCTGGATGTGGCTCTGGTCACCCTGGTCTAGTGGTTGGTGACCCTGCCCACAGCAGGGGGATTGAATCTAGATGATCTTTAACGTCCTTTTCAGCCCAGGCCATTCTATGATTCTGTGATATTGTGGCTCATCCTGGCAATTCTGTGAATGCCTAGTACTAGTATTTTTTCAGTGTTCTACTTATGTTGTTCTGTTTCACGCTTTTTTTGTTAACAAGTTTAGCATCACTCCCTTCTGTATTCCTGAAGGGTAATCCTGTTGCATGAGTGTGCCTTGCTGCTCTTTGTAAAGGTGTATGCTCCGCAATCCTAGCCTCCGTTTTGCAGAGCAGGTAGTTATTCATGTCATAGCTAGGTCTCATTAATTATTTGCTGTCTATGTAAAGTGGTCTCCAATTATACCACCAGGTATCTGTTGTTCAGCTACATTTATCTTTGCCTTCTTTGTGCTTCTTCTGTAGCAAAATCTCTTGCATCCCTCAGCATTGCCCTTTATTCTGTGATGCCTGATGTTTTATAGTCCTGTCCTGTTTTATCCCCAGCTTTGTATCATAAGTAGTAGGTACCCCAAGGCTTTCAATTCTTCTCTCTGAGCATGTAGCCAGAGCTGCAATAGTAAAGAAAACTAGTGTGACTTGCAGTTGAAGAAAATTGTAATTTTTTTTTACAGGAATCTTCATTTTCTAAAGTATTAATTGTGCTGCTGTCTTTTTTAAATACATTTTGTTTTCTTTTCCTACAGGATTTACAAATAGAACGAGAGAGGACAGTGTATAATATTTCTGGTGGCTGCACGGCCCTTGTGGTGGTGTATTTATTGGGGAAGCTTTACGTGGCAAATGCTGGTGATAGCAGGTAAGTGAGTGTGATGTCTCTTCTACTCCCACACCCAAACTCCCATGATCTGGTGTTACTGAGTTCCTTAGTGGCATGTAGTATCACTAGGGGGTTCTGTTTTTTGGCTGGACTCTTAACAGTTCCCACAAATATTAATGCAAAAGGTTGTGATAGACTTCCAGTGTCTAGTCAAGTGGTGGATGCACTCAGGGAGGCTGACTCATCTTTTTTTCCTTGTTGCTGTCACTGAATGTGTTGATGGTTGCAAAGTGAAAAGACACTAAAGAGCCATTGAAACAGGTGTAGCAGAATTGTATGTTGAACACTGTTTGACAGGGGGCTACATCTGGAACAGCTGATCCTGAGGCTGCTGTTCCTAGGTCTAGCCTTGGAAGACTACCTGGCTATCAGATTTTGATATAATTGAAAGTAGTATTGAGAGTATAGTAAATATCTGCTACTCCTGCAGTAGGGAGGAGGGGGCTACTGAGGTTAGGATTTTTACTGTGTCCTGCTCTGGCTCATGTACTTGCTTATTTCTCAACACTGAATGGTGTAGTTCAAGAACTGTTACTTTGCTTTAGTTAGATGCTTTAAATCTCATGAACAAGAAGCTCCTTCTTTTTCTTCTGACTTAGCTAAAACTAGGAGCATACTGGGAACCTCTCACTTGCATTCCTTCCCTCTCTCTCATTCTCTGCCCATACCACTGCCAGAGAGAATGAGGCTGTTCTTGCAAGACTTCATACCTTCATATGTTTCTTCTGGCAAGTGCTCTCCATAAACAGGCCAGCAGAGAGTAGTTCTCTGCATGACACAGACTGAAGTTGGGTTCAGTTAGTAGCTGGGTAACTGAAGTCTGCACCGGCACTGAACTGTGTTGTCTTTTGATGAAGACCACTGCAGTTACGCGTTCGTGTTGTTTGAGTTTTGTGTGCAGACAGTTCATGTTTGTACAGCGTACACCCCTCTATTCACAGAGACATCACTGAAAAGTAAAGTGGTGATCTTGAGGTAGTCCCTGTGTCCACCTTAGTTAAAACCACTAAGAGGCTTTGAATGTTCATTAAACCCATTCAAAACATCTTTTTTAGAAACAGAGGAAAAGAAGGAAGCCACTGGCAAGGCTGGGTAATCTTTGAACTAAGGCTGAAGTTCTACTCATTCCTCGGATCCCTATAGGTAACAGAGTCACCCCTGATCCAAAACAGTTTGGTTTTCCATTTTCCAAATGGACCTCATAGAGGCCTTCCTCATGCTGAGAATTCTCTGAATTTCCAAAGTCTTTCATTTTCGTATGGACTTGCTTATAGATTTTCCTAGCTGAAAAGAATATTTTAAAGAAAAGCTTTAAAGTGTAGAAGCCTGGTTGATCTGAATCTCTCTCCCACTACTGCTCATGTTTCAGGAAGGGGTTTAGAGGGGGGCCTGCCATTACTGTGAAACATCCAAGTTGCTTCTCATTCCTAAAATGACATTTTAGGACTAGAAAAGCAGCTCTGAGCTTGTCTGCCTACTTCCAGGGCGCAGAATGCATTGTTGTATTTTTAAGAGCCAGGTCATGTAGCTAAGAAGTTCCTTATTTGTGTTAGTGGAAAAATACGTGCATTTTTACCGTCTCCTGCCTTGCATTGTCAACTTTTTGTTTTGTACAGATACAAAGGAGGATACTGAGACATATAATGAGGAAACTACTAAACAAAATGTTTATATGTTTTTTAGGAGAAGAGTGAGTTTTGTTCTTTTTTTCCCAAACATGGGCCTCATGTTTGTTGCTTTTGGAAGTAGATGCCAAAACCCTCAGTACTTCGGCGGAGTTCTAGTTTCCTTGAGTTCACCAACTCATTTGTGCCTCTTCTGTCCTCAGTCTTCTTCTACCTTCTCCACCCTCACACTAGAATGAATTAAAACAAACAAACAAACAAAAAAAAACAGCAGATAATTCAAGCTACATTTCCAGCAGACTAATCTATGAGAGATTTCATGCTGCAGTGTTGAGAACTGAACATTTTGAGTTTACACCAGCCTTATTTGTATAGCCTCTGCCCAAAAGAGGGCTTGGTCTTTGAAGTTACCTGGAATTAAAAACAACAGAAGCTTATAGAGGTGAGTTTTGAACAGCTTCTGCTGTCACAAGACCAAGGTACATACAACAAACTGTTACTGTCACAATGAGACTACGGAAACTGCAAGTGTGAGACTTGAATAATAATGTGCTATATGGTGCCAGCTATACCTCAGACTTATGCCTGTGGTATTCAGTTTAACCACTAAAGCTTCTCAAATCTAATCATTTCATGCCACGTACCCTGGCACTGTTGTATAGCAGCTGTCCTTTTGTAGTTGATGTGTAATTACATCATGAAAAGACTTTAATTACCATATTACTAAATTACCAGCCAGCAATCCTTTCAGGTTCAGCCCTAGCTCACTTCTGTAGGGACTATTAGGCTTCTTCAAGCTGAACACTTTTGGTTGGTGTAAAAGGGAGAAAAATTGTGCTAATTGTACGTTTTGTTACAAACTATTATTGAGCTTGATGTTATGGCATCACTAATGTCAATGATACAATTAAACTTATGCTAACGATGCAATCACATTTCTGTAATAATTATACGTTAACTGCACATGATACCAGAATCCTACTAAAAAATTAGGTGATGACTTCAGAACCGGATAAAAACAACTTGGAGGGAGCTGGTTTCATTTTCTAATGGCTTGCTGGTCATTCTTGGAATCGGCCGTAAATATTCCTACTTGTAGATTCAAAATTTATCTCTGCATATTGACCAAATTTTTCCCCCCCCTCAATGGTTAGCATTGTCCATGCAAGGTTGTTTAGGTAGGGGCTGATAGTGCTGTAGTGGGCTATGTGATACACAGTGCTTTCTTGTGAGCATTTTTTTGCCTACCAATTTGATATATATACCGTCGTTACTACCCTGTGGTAGACGCTCTGAATATCTAGTGTTTCTTTGTTTTTTTTGTTGTTGGTTGATTGGTTCATTTTTTAATAAGGAATGGTAAATCTTCTCTGCTCATTCTTTTAAACAGCATTGTTCAGTTTTATATTGCTAAAGTGACTTTTACTTCTAAATTGCCATAACACGCCTTGTTAATCTCAGTTCTTTCAGTTTTATGCTCTTTATTAGTATGTTGTTTTATAGCTAGTGATGAAGCAGTAGTAAAACAAGAACTTAAAATGTTTTTACTGATTACTGCCCATTACTGTATAGCCTCATGCAACATAACATTTATCCAATATCACTTCAGTGACTCTAATGCGATATGATCATATTAACTGTCTTTGGCACAAGTGTTCTTCTGGCTCTTATGTTGTCTGGCTGAGGAGCTGCTCAGCAACTGCACGTGCTGCCATTTTGTGCTGTGTTTGGAGCCATTTGGGTTTGCAGCGCTTTTATCATTATATAAGATGCAGAACATCACAAGTTGATTTAACTTTGCCATAGACCCTGAAATACTTGCTAGATCTTCAAATGGGTTCTTGGACTTTTTTGACTTATTGGCAGAAGATGGCATCAGAGTAAAGAGTCTAATGTTTTGGAGGCTTCACAGACTTGCAGGGTCACTGGGTCTTTTTGTTTGCTTCATCAACCTTTTTTTTTTTTTTAATATATATATCATTTCTTGCTTCCCTGCTTTTCGCCCCCCCCTGTTCTTCTGTTTTCAGGGTGTATTCATCCTCTGCTTGAAGATATATTCTCATGTCCAGAATAGATTTTCTCCTTTTTGCAAATGTGGAATTAATGGTAAGGTATTTGGGATTGTTAAGTGATAGGAGCTCGCTAAGTGGATGTATTTGTGGCACTCTGACATGGGTGCAGTTTAAACAACATCACTGGAGTTCAATCGTCCGTGTGTGTTCAACACTGATTTCTTGTAGGGTAATATAGTAGAGCACTGAAAATTGAATTTGGTTTGTTTACTGTTTCCATTCTTTCCGGATTGGCAGCCTGTGTTGAATTTCACTACATGTATACTTACTCTGTGTCATAGTGCTAGTTAACTGCTTATCTCATAAATAGTTCTCATTCTAGGGACTAAAGTTTGGGAATTAACGTATTATTATGAAGCAAATGAGAGAGGCATGGAACCAGCAGTATATTTGCTGACTGGCGCTGTAATTGAAATAGAATTTTTGAGAAATCAGAATTGAAGATTTTGACCCATTTTTGTGGTTTGTGGCATCTGACCTCTTCCTCAAGGCAGTCCAACAGGGCGATTTTTGCCAGAAGCCCAAACACTGTATGTGTGGAAACCAAGCAGTGCTCCAGTGTATTACAATTATAGAGTTGGTTTGTTTTGGTTTTTGGTTTACAGTATTTCTAAGGAGCTTTAATTTTCTAACTTTTCTTAACTAACTATTTTCTAATCTAAATTGTGTGGGATTTTTGTTTGTTTGTTTTGGTTGTTTTTTTTTTTGTTTGTTTTGTTTTTTTAAGTGGTCTGGGTAAGCTCTTTTGTCTCCTTACATCTGTATCTGCATAAACAACAATAATTGTGTTTTGTGCTTAGTGATCTCTGGAGGAAAGACTAACTCAGTTACTAAGCTGCTTCAAACTGCAGCATTTGGAGAAGCATTCTTACTCCTGTCTCCCCCTAAAGATGGGAGAAGAGAAACTGTAGGTCAGCCATTCACAGGGCACTTTCAGCCACACAATCCATGGTGATCCTTCCCTGTCCTACGAAAATTCTTCTTGCTCTAAATGCTCAAATGATGCCTCCTCAGAGGCAAGAATGACTCTTACATACCATATTTTGGCCAAGCTGTGTGCACATCCTCTTTTTCAGATGGTTATTAATTCCTCAGCGGAATCACTCAAAGCAAAAAAAATAATGCTTGGACTTTCCAGGTCTGTGCTTGCTCTGCTCGGGAGACTGTGAAGTGAAGAGAGACCAAGCGAGTCTCCCACACACATTCTCCTTCAGTGATTGCAGTTTGGTAGGTGGAGAAGTCTGATTCTGCTGCCTAGCAGAAAATGCTGCAAAAGAGTGTGGCATCTTAGTCAGACTCAGAAGATACGGCCAAGTCCCATTTCCTTGCTTGCCCAGCTTCTCTTCCTTGGAAGCCTTCCCATTCAGGGCCTGCTGAAAGTACTTCTACTTCCCTTCTACCACCTGGACTCCTTCCAAGGAGAAGTAAGAGCACAGAATCCACAGGAGTAGCAGCTACCTCAGATCACCTTGCAGAATTTTCTGTTGAGTGAAGCTTTTGGAGGCATTTCGGGAAATGCTTTATCAAAGGTGTGGAGAAAAGGTGGTGAATCAGAAATAAGTTTTTGCACTTAAAGAGCATGCTTTCTAACAACCTAGTGAATGATGAGTTCTGAAGCACTGGCACCTCATATCCAGCACTGACTTGGCAGAAGTGATTAATTTGGCAGTCAGTGTTCATAGACTTTTGAAGACACACGAGTCCTGCCTCTTCTCCAAACTCTTGTTTTTTCTGGGAGAGAGTATGCTTTCTCAATGTCTATGACAATCTAGCATGTGTTAAAGCCATTGTAAACAGTGTGAACACGTGGTATTTTCAATTAAGTCTTCGGTCTCAACCACACAGATATCTTCTACTAAATAAGTCTTTACATTTCAGATAATGAGGAGGGACAGGAGTTTTTGCTATTTGAATACTCCCTGTGAACTGGAAAGCCACAGTTCATTGCTATTAGTTTCTAGAAGTAATGGATCCTATTAACTAATTCTTGTAGATATTTTCAGCCTTTTGAGGGGGGGAAAAACACCATGACAGCTAACCAACCCAGACAAAAAAGTTGGTTGCTGCCACTGTGAGTAAAAAATTCCCCTGTTGCTTTCTTTTATTGGTGGACATGAGTGCTAGTCAAGGAAAAATTCCTGGTGTAATAACGTCCAACATGTTGCATGTTTAACCTGTGGAGCTCATAATGTATGAGGCAAGATGAGTAAAGGATGCTAAAGCATAATTTTAACCACTGGTACTAATGCATAAAGAGCCTGTGGACTTGAATACAGGCATCTTGTGATACAAGCAAGTATAGCAGAATCCAGATGTTCCACTGCACTGCACTGAGCTCAGTTTTGAACTGAGTTCTACCTCTTTAATCTGTGCCTTTTAGTCAACCAGAGAGCATGGTGGATTCTTTCTTTCTTCCAGTGTTACAGGTCAGTGCCAAGGCATGCCAAGCAGGCTGTGCACCTTCCATCTCTAGCTGCCTTCCACACTGTGGGAGGAGAACCAGAGGGAGCACCCCAGGCTCATCTGGTCTCCTGAAGTCCTTACTATTGAAGGGCTCTACTGCTGAGCTTAGAAAGCAGAAAAGCTGATATCAAAGTAGATGTAATGCTTTAGGGACTAAAATCATTCTGACATCCTCAATGGTAAATCAGTGATGAGCAGAGAAAAATATCTGCACTTCTTTGACCTTCTGTGGTTAGCCATACCCCAGCCATATTACTGACACAGAAAGCAGTGGCTTGCACAGTGATGCCTTCATCCCTAAGCCCAGGCTTAGTTGCCATAGTAACTCATCCTGGAGATGAATGTGATATCCTGGACAGCAGAGAAACAGACTTTGATTCCAGAGATAATGGTCCCAAGGCTCAGAGCTAGTCACAGAGATGTGACTGTAGTGCTTTGTTCATCTTCCTGGCATGACCCAAATAATGGGTGGTGTGTTGTTCAGCCATGTTACAGAAATGTGGTGATGTATCATTACTGCAGCCCTGAACTTAGTGGTTTTCAAATGAAGAATACACTGAAATCATCATGAACAGAATGAATCCCATGAGGGCAGCAAATCTCTAATGTAAGCAGGCTGGAACCATTGGCAGACAGTTTTTGTGTTCTAGCAGTATCTGCTTGCTGCAGACTGGCTTGTAATGGCTTCCTAGCTGCTGGCTAGGAAGACCAGTTCATTCAGATGTAAAGCAATGGGAAGTACATACGATTCCTTACACAATGTTTTAGTTTAGTTAATAGGCTTTTGAGTTCATACTAGTGGTACTAGAGTAGGAAATGCTACATGGTAAACACGTGTAAGTAAACATACAAAGGCATCACATATGGATAGTTCAGTAGTTAAAGTTACTTTCCTGATGAAACACGGAAAAAAAAAAATCACATATAGATAGCTAACACAATCACATATCCTATTAGTGAGGGGATGGAGTACAAAAAAAGGAGTGTAATTAGCCCTAAAATGAAACACTGTTAGTAAAGCTGACTGTTAATAATTATCCACCTGTTAATAATAGCAACTCCATACTTAGACTGGCTCAGAGAAGCAATCCATGTGAGGACAACCTCTACTGGTGCAGGGAATCTCCTGGGGATGGAGCTGCACCACAGCAAAGTGTCTCTGAGCTCCTGGGGTCAGAAATCACTGAGCAATGTCTTCTCCATATATCTCCTCTGTGAACAACCTGCAAGCTTAGCGTTATATTTAATTTAAAACCAGAGAGCCAGTAGTGATACAGAAACAACTGAAGCAGTTTAGTAACAACACTGATGGTGGCCTACTGCCTCTCACTATTGGATGCAGCGTGTGGGACACAGGGAGGCTGCCAGGCACAGAAGATGGAAGAACTACTAAGTTCTTCATAGAATACACAGGATGGAATGTGAGATCTGTTTTAAAAATTCAGATTTTCATTGTTCTTGGTGGCAGTAAGGAAGATTCTGACTGATTCAGCTGCTAATGTAAATGAGAAATAAGCACTTCCATGGAAATCTATGAATATTATTTTGCTTTGAGAAATAGCTTCTCCCTGCCCATTCGTGATCCTTTATCAAAAATGATGTGATGATTTAGTAAAACCAGACCACTAAAATAGAGGCTTTAAACTGTATCAAGACCCTTATTTTGTTTAGGGCCTTCTCCACAGGCATCGCTAAATAAGCAGTAGAAATGTAAATATGAATGACTGGGTTAACTGGAAACATCATAAAGCCCTAGAGTGTGCGACAGGAGCAGCAGGTGTGCTGGTACCATGCCTCTGAAAGACCACTCTTACAGGAACTAAATTTTATAACTCCATCCCATGTGCCTTGCAAAGGCTGGAGGAGCTGCCTATAGCGGGACAGGAGCGATGCAACATGGCTGGCTCAATACTGGTGCAATGAAGTGGAGCTTTTGGATACTTTGGCTTCTACTTCTGAAAGCCCAGCATCAGGGTCGTCCTGAAACATAGTAGCTGTTCAGGAGCTGTGCTCCAAAGGTGGCCAGCCTGGCTGCTCAGAAGGCAAAGGCAGCCTGCAGAAGGCCTCCCCAAAAGCTTGGGAGGGTTCTTTGTTATTCTCGCAGGACCAGACTGAACTGTCACGGGGAGAGTGTGTTCCCTGTTGATGTTGGCTTTGTTCAGCTGAATGAAAAATGATCCAGTACTTAGAATAGTTCAACTGGAAGGGACCTACAAAGAGCACCAAGTCAAACTGCATAACCTCTTCAGGGCTAACCGAAAGTTAAAGCGTATTAATGAGGGTGTTATCCAAATGCTTTTTGTACATTGACAGGCATGGGGCATTGACCACCTCTGTAGGAAGCCTGTTCCAGAGTTTAACCACCCTCATGGCAGAGAAACTTTTCCAAATGTCCAGTCAAAAAGCATTTTTGTGGACAGCATGATGTTTACACTGAGAAATGCCAAGAAAGCAGGGTGGCAGGACTCTTGAGTGGCAGTAGATGGAAAATGAGGGCAGAGGCCCTTTTAATTGGCTCTACGCCCACTCCATTTTGTTGCTTTTTTTCTTGCTTGAGATGCAAAGTAGGAGCCAGACATTTATGAGTCTTCTCATGAGTATTACAGGTGGTAGGCAGATGTGTGTTTTGCCATGGGTGTTGCTGAGGGTTGCTGCTTTCACCTCCAGTTTTTATAGTGATGGATATGTCATCACTGGGACCTGTTTTAATGCCAGCTAAACACTACGTAATGGTTTGTTTTAGTATCCCCAGCCTGACTTAATTCATAAAATTAAGGAAATCACTTAAAGGCTTTTCACTATAGTTCCGTGATTATTGCCAATGCAGTGAGGTGTTTGTTCATCTGGTTTCTAAAGAAACACTGAGAAATGAGTCTGTATGGGATTAAGAAGAGTAATCCAGTTAGCAATAAGTGAAACCAAGATGCCAGTGCTGAATGTATTAAAACACATCAGTAATCATAATGGTTGATCATAATGGTTAAGTTCCAGAGGAACTTAATTTACTTAATTTACTTGGTTAATTTACAGAGGAGGTAAACATTATTTTGAATTTTCTTATTTCATTTCGTGGCAATTAAGAAAATGTAAATAAATGGAACTTTGGTGGTTTGAAAATCACCAGGCATTAGCATTGTGCTTCCTTGGCTTCTTTAAATATATGCATTTAGTTATCGTAGTAAACAAGTACTCATCTAGACCAATTCCATATTTCTAGGATTTGCATTTTTTTCTCTCAGTTATTTTGTGACACACCTAATTAAAATCTACTGTTTGGTTCCTCCTTTGAATGTAATAAAACCCTGCCTTACTCTTTCTGTCAGTTTAATCCCTTTTTCTTTTCCATTGACACATTTCTAATACCTCTTCAGACAGGCCAGACACTGCTGCTTCATCTGTACCAAATCCACAACACTTAACACCTTTTGACAAAATGGATACATCCTCCCTGTGGCTTGGAATTGATATACGCTGTCAAAAAGGGTTTTCCGAATGGTCTCTCTTTGTCACCTTTACCAGATTT
Source organism: Numida meleagris (assembly GCF_002078875.1). Taxonomy (NCBI): domain Eukaryota; kingdom Metazoa; phylum Chordata; class Aves; order Galliformes; family Numididae; genus Numida; species Numida meleagris. The sequence continues at coordinate 33,529,337 of NC_034409.1, read as the reverse complement.
TTATTCTCTGTTGTAGGAATGTGCAGTTTAATGTTGCGTTTCAAATCATTTTTGGCTGGAAAAGTGTGTAATGGAATCAGGGTGTCCCCTGAACACTCCTAACAGTAGGAGATGCCTCTTTGTTTTGAACACCAGAATCCCAATAGACCCATGACAGCGGTGAAATTACACTTTTGACCTTGTTCACTAAAGTGTTTCTTTCTCCGTATGATTAAATGAGAGTAACTATCAATAGCTTCCTCTAAAATGTCTGAGTTTCCCTCTGTTTGTTTCTCTTAAGAAACTCAGAAAGGATGCTGTGCGATTCTCTGCTGATTGTGTTCTCTACAAAAGAAAGAAAGGAAAAAAGAAGAAAAGCAGCCCTGCTTGCTTCAGGGAGGAGTGGCTGTTTTATCCGTATAAAAAATGCAGAAGTAATTGATGTATTGATATTTTCCCTAGGCCAGTGTGTTGTTGCTATGTCTTGAGTGTGAGAGCACCACTGCAATGCACTGACAGATTTTTACCCTTTAGTTGCTTCATTCACCACATATTTTAAAAGGGGATGTATACTAAAGCACCAGATATTGTTTTAAAGTATCAAATCTGAATATAGAAAATAAGCAATTACTTAAAGTTCTGGGTGAATGCTGAAATACTTAAGAGATCACTTAGTTGTACACCATGGTCTGTGAAGTTATGTCAATCTAAAACATAGATGCAATATTTTACGTAGTTTTGCATGCAGCCTTTTAAGCTCATGTTTCTTTTCATTTGTGTGTGTCTTGGTGGATGTAGCCTGCTGCAGGCTGCACTGTGACTGTCAGCCCCATCTCACACATTGAAGCATCACTTGCTCTACATGTGGTTGTTCAGGGCAGGGATTTGCTAAATCAGAAAATCCTCAAAGTGAAGTGGCCAGAAAAGAAGAAATCAGATTTTGTTTTGTCCACTTCAGACTGCTTTGGCTGTGTTTTGGGGATATATTTCAATGAACTCCTGTTTTCTATGAATATTTACAAGCTCCATACTGGTGAATGTACTTTCTTTTTTTTGTGCAGTGCACATGTGTCTGTGACATGCAAGTGCAACTGCAGCCCTGCAGTTTGTGTGGGTGGAGACCCTGCCCTGGATGGTTGAGTAGCTAGATTCAAAAGAGGGGAGGGGACGTAGTGCAATTCTTAGTTTGTTTTCAGAAGAGACCAAAAAGTACGTGACTTAAGCCTTCAGGGCATGGGTGCCATTAAGAACAGGGTTTTTGCTCACCCTGATGTGGTGCTACACGGAGAAGGCATCAGAGCCACACAGCTTGGAGGGCAGTGCACCCAAAGCTGCAGATCTGTGACTCCCGGCCTCCTCTCCTGCAAAAAAAAAAAACACCCAACTTTTGTGCTTTTTTTATTACTCCTTCACTGCTGATGTAAACTGATGATTGGTGTGGCTCTGAAGTAACCTTGTCATCAAAAAATATTTTGGTGGTTGTTGACATACTTGTTCCCTACAAGTATGAATCACCCAGCTTCCTTTGGCTGGCTTGCCCTGTGGCCATGCTATAATGTGTTTCGCCACTGTGGTTGAAATTAAAATGTCACCATTAAACATGGCAGTCAGATGCTCCCTGAGCACTGCATCTCTCCAAGTTCTCTGGCTTCCTATGTAGCTATTTCTGACAGTTTAATAGGGTGGCTTTATTCTGGTATAAAATAATATGCTCGTACTTCCACAATGCGCAGGGAGTTAAATGCTTTCAGAGCACTATTTCATTACATGCATACATCTTTCATGTGTGGCAGAAGCAACAACGCTCACGTAACGTGATGTTTCTTGTTAGTCCATTAGGAAGTGTAAAGTTAAAATTAATTGTCCTGCAGAACTGTATAGAGCAGCTGCTGGAAAGCAGCTGCTGGGCTGTAGCCTGCACCAGGCTCTCTAAGTGGGAGCAGGTAGTGGTGCAGGGCTCTGGAAACTGCTCCATGGGAAAAGCCTTCAGACCGTGCATGACAGCTTCGCTGCTCCGGCTCTGTCATTGCTAGGTCACTGAAAGGGCAGTTCAGTCTCTGAGTCCAACTAGGGATTGATACAGCACCTCTTAAATCACAAAAATCCCACCAAATGCGGCAGATCCTGGGCCAGGCTTTCATGCCTGGTTTCTGTAGTGAGGCTGCCAACAAATATGTCTGTTTTTATCATATAGATGGTCAGAAATATCCCTTGCTGTCATGAAACTACTAAGCAGCTGGCGTGGAAAGCTAACGAGACTGCTAACAGGATAACGAGCCCAGCAGAGATGAATTCATACCACCAACCTGTATGTGTACATCTTCATCCCTCCTGCTGCTAATATCTAGAGCTGTTTAACTCCTCAGATCAAATCATTTGACTCTTATGAGTGGATGTAACTTTTGAGTTGAATCAAGTCTAACTGCTGAAAACAGTAATGAAAAACATAAAACCGAGGCTCTGTTTAATCAGCTATTAACATCACTGCCTTGTTCTCTCCCCACCCCCGCAAAGGTTTTTTGTGCTGGGTTGTACTTCTCATCCCAGGTGGCTGCAATTTCTAGCGAAAATAAGTTGAGCCATGAAAGGTTGACCCACTCGCCTCTGAATTGCTTTTTATATGATGTTAGTCCCTCAGGGCCCAATTCTACCCACAGAAGTGAGAATGATAGCTATCAACATATATAGTAAGTATGTCAGTGTACACAAAGAAAAAGATGAACCCCGGACTTCAATGGTCTTTAAAATACGGATTTCCCATGAAATGGTGATTAAAGAGGAAGCAAAGGATAATTAAAAAATTGGCTTGACACACTAAGCAGTTATATCAATTCCACTTCTGCTAGTGCTGCTCAGATCTGAACCTCTTTCTTCTTTACCACATGAATCTCAGAAATGTGAGCGGTTTCTTTCCTCTGCAATAATGCTCCTTCTATTTGCATACTAGCAATATTAGATGATCATTCAGAGACTATGTTAGTCTAATATTATATGCTGAGCGCTTGGGCAGTTACTCAGTGCTACTATGTTTGCAAAGCTGGTTTGTGTCAAGGCCGCATCTTGACTTTAGCGCTTAAGTTTTTAGTACTTGTCTGCCTACCATAATCCTTGGATGCATTGTAGTGCCATCAGAATACCTGGCATAAAAGCAATTCCAGCAAACTGATCAAATTATCAAGAGAAATAAGTTTGCATGTAAATGAGACTAAAAGATCACAGAAAAGTAATAATAAAAACCATGTAGAAACTGGAATTCAAGTGCCAGTTACTTGCTTTGTCTACGCTAAATTCTGTGCAAATTCATGAGGAGAGGTGGTTTGGTATGGTGCTATTACCCAAACAGTGAACTAATCATCTGGTGGTTGAGAAACAGCTCCAAATCAGTATTAAGATCTCTGGGATGTTCATCCAGCTGTTCAAAAGCACCAGACATTACTATGCTTACAAAGCTGTGCAAATAATAAGGTAATGTGATTTTGTGAGTGAACACATGACCAATAAATGCAGTAGGAGCACTGTATAAATTTTACCCCTCTTAACTGTGTTTCATGCAGGGGAATTACACCAGAGATGGATCAAACCATATTTTACAGGCAGCGGAGCAGTTTAAGAGGCAACAGACAGGTGTTGGAGAACATTTCTTCCTTGCCATTTGCAGAAGTGCATGTGAAATCTCTCCACTGATCTATAGTCATTCCGTTGCCTGTCTGCTTCTGGCAGGTAGCTAGTTGAATTTGTGTTAAACAGGATTTTCTTTGCCATTTCCATTTGCTGTTGGAAAAGAAATGTTCTGACATGACATATGACCAATCAATAATTGGAAAGAGCTTGCCTGAGTCATTTGAAGCCAGTAGTATAGACAGTGTCAGCCCCAGCTGGGATTAAAACGTGCAAAGAGTAGTTCTGCAAGTGCTGATTCTGCAGCATCTCCTCTGGGTGTCTACATTTCACTAATAAGGATGCCCAGTAGACATCAGCTGAAATAACACTTGCCTTTGTTGCTTGGATGTTTTTTTGTGCTCTGAAATGAATTTGGCATATACAAATATACTTTGTTATCCAGCCTAAAGGATGCACAGCAGGAATTGTTATCCTGTCTGTTGATAGCTTCAGTAGAAAAGAAATGGCTTTATTTTACTATGACTCCAAAGAGAATAAGTGTCTGACTATACCCCCTGGTTTTCTGGGTGTTTTTACATTTTTCCCCTCTACTAACAATGGTTTATTACTCCTGCAGGGCTATAATAATCCGAAACGGTGAAGTCATTCCAATGTCGTCAGAATTCACTCCAGAGACTGAACGCCAGAGACTTCAGTATCTGGTAAGAGACTGGAGAACCAAATCAGGCACTGCTGCTGATGAGCATTGCCCAGGAATGTCTGAGTTTCAGACACAGGTGGTTGAGTTACCATGGCTCAGTGGAGGACATGTCTGCTGAACACCAGTGACTGATTATGCATGTATATATGTGTTTTAGCCATCAGCAAATGTGCAGAAAAGCCTGACAATGCAAGTACTGATGAGAGGAGTCTTACCTCTTTTGTAGAGGCCATTGGTTCACGTGGCTGTACTTATATACCTTGTTCAGCTGCTGACCTTCAGCAGCTTATTGGTGCTGGATAATGAGAGCTCAGACACACAGCTAACAAGCCACAGAGGTATTTCAGTACATCCCAATGTTTACTTTATGACCGTATAAAGTACATAAGAGTGCTCTTTGCACACATGTGAACAATATTGTTGGGTTTTATTCATTTGCTGTAATAGTATGCCAGTAGAGCCAGCCTGGGGAAAAGATGTCCATCCTAGAGGTGATCTGAGTGAGTGTTAGTAGCAGCAGCGTAGGGTGGGTGAAGAAACACTTAGTTACTGTAGCAACACCCATATAGCTGTGACAGTATAACTACCCAAGAAGATGCAGGATGCTTTATACATCAAGTCATATTGGCCAATAAGCTGCCCAAGAAACGTAAATGCATGATGTTATTTTTTATGCGAATAACCCTGTTGTTTTTCAAGTTTTTCACTGATTTTTAGATCAGTTGGTTGGAGTTGATTGGCTGTTCATCAAAATGCTATTCCTAATGTGTCTGAGAAATTTCTCTTCTGCTTCCTCTGATCTCCTGCTTTTTCCTCCTGGAAATTCAAGAGTAAGATAAGACAGTCTCACTCTTTGTTTTTTCTGAAGCAAGATGGAGGCATTTGCTGTTCTTCATGCATCTTTTTTCTTTAGTCTGACCCAAGAGTTGTAGTTTGAAACTAAGAAAAATGCCAGTGGTTGAAGGGGTAGTGGTGGAAGATTCTGAAGGAAATGCAAATGTTTCCACAACCATCACATTTGATTTTTAGTCAGGTTCACTGGCTTGAAGCTGAAAATTTCAGAGGAAACGCTACTTTAGGAGTATTCATATTCAGAGAACCAAATGGAAAAGAGGCCTAATAAATATTTACATTCCCGTTACATTTAAAATAATTTGTTTACCCTTAAAATAAAAAGGTATCTTTAGTATCTCGGAAGTCTGGTGCTTCTGTAGGAAATATGAGATAAAACATTGCCTACGAGGGATCTTTTTCTCTTTTGATGTCCTTTCTGGCTTCTATTTGAAAACATGAGCTGATCTGAAAAGCATTTCAGCTGTTTCTTTTGGAAATTTCTTTACCTTTGTTTGTTTATTTTGTTTCAATATGTAACAAATATACCAGGGCTATGTTCAAAGAAAATACATGCAAGACAGCAAGAGCGTGAAACAAAATTAGAGATAATTTCAAGTATAACATTTCATAAGTAACATTTTTACTGTAGTATTAAAAAAAAAAATCCTTACAAGGTTGATATAAACATTACGCTCTGTAGTGATAATACACTTGCATCTTGCATCTGTCCTGTTGGTCACCTTGGGCTGTCCCCTGATTCTTCTGTCATTCTGCTTTATGCGTCTCTCTTGCTTTTCCTATCTGAATCTTACTTGCTTTGGATTTATTTTCTTATTTGCAGCTGAAGTTAAGTTTCTCTGTTCCAAACATATTGAACTGGTCTTCCTGAACCATAGAAAGAAAGTCACTTAATCATTTTAGCATAAATATTTCACCTGGTAAATGCAGAGGTGATGTTTCAGCTCAGGGCTGTCTATGCAGAGAAGTTGCTGCGAAGGCAAATGGAGGGTGTGAATTTACAGCAGGCAGGTTACTAAGTATTGGCTGCCTGCATAGATTCTTTCTGTATAGTCAGAGTGGAGAAGCCTTCCTCTGCCTTTGGAGCCTGTTGATTACCTTGGCCACACAGGAAGTTAGTTTAGGTTAACTGATGTCTTCTGTATTCATCCTCTGTCTTCAGGGCCTTAACTTCCATATGTAAAGAAATCTGCAGGAAAAGGAGCTGTTTAGGCCATGTAAAATTTATTGCATAAAGTCCTTCAGCCTAGTCTTAAATACAGCTGTGTTCCAAATAGCACTGGTTGAAAAACTAGGGGAAAAACAAACACTTTACCTACCTCATATTTAAATGCAATTTTATTGCTGTGTATCCAAGAGTAACCTACAGACCTTGGTCATGGCAGCTTCAAAAGAACAAATTCACTAACCGGTCACTCTGGACATCACACAGTTCCACGGGGCCTCCCACAGGCTTCAGGCAGGCTACATGAATGTGAGCAAGGTGGAAACAGACTGCACCAGGGGGCTTGCAAAGATGTTGCAGAGAATGGCAGTCATTCATTCAGAACATGCTCCTTGAAGATGTAAGGCTTGAAGGGGTCCTGTTGGATGAAAAACTTAACATGAGCCAGCAGTGTGCTCTTGCAGCTCGGGAAGCAAATGGTATCCTGGGCTCCATCAGAAGAGGGGTGGCCAGCAGGGAGAGGTGATTGTCCCTCTCTACTCTGCCCTCGTGAAGCCCCATCTGGAGTACTGCTTCCAGGTCTGGGGGCCCCCAGTACAAGACAGGGAGCTGCTGGAGAGGGTCCAGAGGAGGGCCACGAAGATGATTAGAGGGCTGGAGCACCTCCCCTGTGAAGACAGGCTGAGGGAGCTGGGCTTGTTCAGCCTGGAGAAGAGAAGGCTCCGAGGTGACCTCTTTGCAGCCTTCCAGTACCTAAAGGGAGCCTACAAACAGGAGGGGAGTTAACTGTTTGAAAGGGTAAATAATGGCAGGACAAGGGGAAATGATTTTAAGTTGAAGGAGGAAAGATTTAGGTTGGATATCAGGGGGAAGTTCTTTACTATGACAGTGGTGAGGTGCTGGAACAGGCTGCCCACAGAGGCTGTGGATGCCTCGTCCCTGGAGGTGTTCAAGGCCAGGTTGGATGGGGCCCTGGGCAGCCTGGTCTAGTATTAGATGTGGAGGCTGGCAGCCCTCCCTGCGGCAGGGGGGTTGAAGCTTGATGATCCTTTAGGTCCCTTCCAACCCAGGCCATTCTATGATTCTACGATTGAAGGCCTTATACACGTATCCACTTGTCTCTTTGGCTTCCCAAAGAGAGTCAGGGCTCACACTGTTTCCCCTTCACTAGCATGCTTTCACAAATCTCCTTTTGTTTTGAATTTTGGGTTCTATAATTTCTGTTCAGCATTTTTTTCAGGAGATCTTACAAAGTGCCTATGCTAGTAAGGCGCTGGCTTTCTGTATCAGTATGTCCTAAGGGAGAACCCAATCCAGTATTGACTGGGAACTGCTCTGGTATGTGCAGCAATTGTGTGGGCAAATATTGCAAGAGGCAGTTTTTCTTTTATCTTCTGAGGAGACTATTAATTTCAGTCATGACAGTGTAAACTGCAGTAGTAAACTGTATAGATTTTGTTACTTATTTGTTACCTCAGAAAACGTGGGTGCTCTGTGTTTGGCGCCATGTGAACAAAGAGACTGGACAGGCATGAGTTCAAAGAGAACTTGTTCTTATTTCATTGTCCAGATTAGGGCTGAGTAATTGGGGAACTGGAAGAGGTGGTGAACCTAGGTATCCTGAATGTCAGTTTAGTCCCTAAGTTACAAGTCAGATGTGACTTAATTCTCTAACAGTTCATGCAGCATAGCACTGCTTTGAACATCTGTTGTGCTGCATGATGCTGTGGTAAAAGATGTATGGTTGTATGGAAAAGGTCCTGGCCTTTTGTAACAAAGGGAGGACCAATCCAGGGATGGATTCATCTCCTGCTTTCTTTCTTCTACCGCCACCTCTTTTTGTTATCTCCGTTTGGCTTAAAAGTGAACCTGGCTATATAGTAACAACTGAGTGATTTAGAGAACTCCTGCATTGTGCAGTACATGCTGTTGTGAGAGATGTTCTCAGGTAGTAAAATATCCTCTTAGAGAAAATGACATGATACAATAAGAGAATACTATTGTAAGGTGTGGCTGACACATGGAAAAGCATGTTCAAAAACACCAAGCAATGCAGCAAAACTAGTAGTTGCCAGAGCAGCTCTGGAGGAGCTGGGAAGGGCATTGGCAGATGTGGGAATAGAGTGGAGGAAAGAGACTTGCAAGGTACGATAAGGTATGCATGATGTTCCCTGCCACCTAATTAACGAGTGCACTAGCGCGTAAGTCTGGGTTTATCTTAATTTCATATTTGCTTTGCTGAACACTGGGAAACACAGCAGGAAGTAAATGGTCTTTTGAAAGAAATGTGACTAATATTTCCCTGAACAGACTCCATTTCATATAGCTAATGTTGAATGTAATACATCCAGCCACAAAATACACCATAAAATGGCTGAGTACCAAACATATGATACAAACTGTGCCAGATTTATGCCAAAAAGCTGTAACTGCTTCTGAAAGAAAAATGATGGAAAATATTCCTGTTTCATAACACAGAATAACAATGTTGTCTGAACGTGCCTCATAAGGATACAGAAAGTATTTGATAGTCACTGTTTTTATTACATTTTAAGTTCTCTGAATGATGTTTCTAATCTGAGGTTCTTACAAATCGTGACTAAACAAATGAAAAATTAAAATGTGGTACCTCATCACAGCTGAAATTCTGGTACTTAGCTTGCTGCTTATGGTTTTTTTTATCCGTTCAAGGGATTTCTTCGTGTCTGTGTAGCTACTTGAGGGAGCTGTAGATTTTTAAAGAGGTGCTTTTGTTTATTTTTTGGTTCAGCATAGTTTGGTAGGGGTGGAAAGGGAGAAGAACCCTGCCTTGTAGTAAAAGGAGAACAGTTCTCATCGAACTCAACTGAAAGTCATAGCTGTACTCTTTTCTCTGTAGAATTACAATGAAACATCAAGAACAACTGTTAAAAATAAAATTAAAAAATACCATTGCCACCAAAAAAAAAAAAGGAAAAGAATAAAAAGAAAAAAAAAATCCTCACATAAGAATTCAGCTCACGGCACCAGAAGCTTCCAAATTGCTCTTTTCCCTCTGTTCCACTGATGCCAAAAATATTAGAATCAAGTTAAGATCCCTAGATTGTAAATCAAGCATTGAGGCTTGGCTGCGGAAGAGAAATCTTATTTGAACATTAGCAGTCCTGTGGTAACTCTGCCAGCTTTATTAATCTTATTTCACTTGTGACCTCAGACTTTCCATCTGAGTAAATCTTTATGAAATGCAGTCTCTCCCAATTGCTTTCCCTTTTCAATAAAGGAAATTCTTGTTTTCAAGGGGAAAAATGCTAAAAAGCCTGTAAGTTTATTTATTCTGAACTCATGATCCAGCCTAATCAGTAATCTCATAATCTAGGAGTTAAATATCTCCATTTTGATTTCAGGTCTTGGGGGTTTTTGCTTTCAGTAAGTCATCTTTTTTTTTTTTTTTTTTTTTTTTTTTTGTAGATAGGTAACACTAGTCTTTACCTAGAAGTAATTTGTAATGATTTAATCAAGATAGGCTATTTATCTTCAAAAGTGAACTGAATTGCACTTTCTAAGTAGACTGTTGAGTTTATAAATTCATAGACTAGAAAGAACAAATAATACAGAAAAATGCAGCTCTCTGCTATGTGTAGAACCCAGAAATCATTAGGGATGTTGCAACTTCTTTGTATCTTGAGCAAAAATGAATACAAACTTCACATATATTTTTATATAAAGAATCCTGAGTTCTGGAAGTATGGAAAGCCTCATCTCATCTAACATTGCTTGGCCACTCAGAACTCAGTAGTACTCCTCAGACATTTCTGTATTGAGTAGCAGCAATCCAATTAGATGGCCATAGAAGTTTGGGTGCAGGAGGGAACATTGGATGCCTGCAGGAAGAAAAATGTAATTCCCTTAACTGTGCACAGGGAGAATCTGATGGAGCTCCTGTTTCAGGGAGGGATCACAATGTCAAGATCATACTTGTGTGCTTGAAAGCTGCCTCTTGAAAGCAGAATCCAATCTTGTCAGCTGCACAGAACACCTCCTTCAGCCCCATCTCGGCTGAGCTGGGAGGTGTTTTGTGAAAGGATGGCTGGCGAAGGGAGCGGGGACAGGCTGATCGACGGTTAGCGCTGCGATGTACTGAGCCTGATCCAACTCCTATTAAATTGAGTGGGAGCAGGTTCAACCCTTAAATGCAGGAAATATTTTATTGTGAACTATCTGCATGATAGCTGCCAGGTAGATCAATAAGGGCTTCCACTGCTTCCTGCTGCTCACCTTTGATGAGCACTAGATTTATGACAAACCCAGCAACTAAAGCCAGCTCATTTGATCTGCCCTGACGGCAGCTGCTGCTGAAGATAAGACAGATGTTATTGCCTTAACCAGCTGGATAAGGAAAAAGAGTTACCTGCGGAAAGGTTAAGAAATGCAGCTCTTTTTGTTCCCTATCCAATTTGTCTATATCTTCAGAAAAACTCATAATGTGGCTTTGGTGGGGAGGAAAGGATCATTTATGCATTTATTAAAGAAAAACAAGTGAAGTTTATTTCAAAAGAAAGAAATACGGTATGTCTAAGGATAACCTGTCAGGTGATTTGTGTACAAAGTCTGCAGTGGACAAAGCTGAAGCTGCCTCTTCATGTTCTCAAGCATGGTCAGCAGTGATATGCTCGAGCCTTGGGCTTGGTTCCACCAAAGAGGCCTCCCAGCATCTGGAGAGCAGCATTCAGCAGCAGCACTGGCTGAATGTTAACACTATCAGTTGCTGCTTTTCTTTAATCGTATTCTATATGAAGGAAGTAATTTATTGAAAATAAATTGCTCTGCAATTCATGTTTATTTGCTGTGTTTTATGCAATGGGGTGCAACATATGGAGCAGGACTGGTTTTCATTCTTTTTTGGAGACAGTGAAGATTAAAGCATTGGTAGTAACATTAGACTAAACTGTGAGTCCCATAACTTGAGTTCCTCTCCACACATGCACCCCTCCAAATCTGTACTTGCTCAGTGGCTTTGTCCTTTGACTGTTCCCTTCTTTTGAGCTACCAGCCTGCAAAAGGAGATGTTCTACTTTATGAAACCCTGCAGACTCCTTCAAGGTCAGTGGATGAAGAGTACTTTAGAGATCACAAATGTTGAGAAGGAGTGAGAAGGAATGAAAGGTTTTGAGGGAGAGAGGGCTGCTCCCTGTAAGGCCACTACCAGACTCCAGGTAGTATGAGAACTAGTATGTGTGCACCTCACTGGAGCAGAGCTTGTTGTCTTTATTTTTTAAAAAGGAGGAAAAAGGAAGAGAAAAAATAAGAAGTGTGTGGGAAGGAAGTGAGAAGGGATAGTAGTGCTACCTCAATAAAAATAGATGATGTTTTATAATCTTCATGTGGTATCTAACTGTGGCTTGGTTTTTACCTACAGGCCTACATGCAGCCCCATTTGCTGGGAAATGAGTTCACACATTTAGAGTTTCCACGGAGAGTGCAGCGCAAGGAAGTTGGAAAGAGGATGCTCTACCGTGACTTCAACATGACTGGCTGGTAAGGATGTGCCCTTCTCAGCAAGAGGTCAGCCTTTTCCCCAGCACATGCCTGCTTTGTATGCATCTGTGAGTAAACTGCACCAAAGGTGGAGGTGTACACCTTTGTATTATAAAGAAAGGTATTTTTGTCTTTCAGATGTATTTTTCTTTTAGAAATTAACTTTTAAAATGAGTTGACCTCCCTCCACGGCCCAGACCACAGATCATTTTAGCACGTAAGCACTCAAAGCAGAGCAAACACTCAAAAGGGAAGATATGCCAGGAATATTCCTGAAAGATAAACAACTTTCCTATCTTGCAAGTAACTTCTTATAGAATCTGGGTGACTGGGTGACCATCCCTTTGCACACAGTGCTTGCAGAAGAAAAGAGCTGCTTCCCATGCTCCACTGTAGCTGACACCTAATTTGGGTAACTCTTGAGGGCCTATGCAAATAAGAGTTATAGTCATCCTAAAATGAAAGATTTGAATGAACAGCATTGACTTGATGAGGTGAAGACAGGAAGAGTGATGAGTTTTTTGTCATTAGACAAACCTAATGTTTCTTTCTTTGTCTCTATCAATGTCTTCATTGTTTTGTGTCAGTTCAAGAGGCTCTTTCTCAAGTGACACTCAGAGAAGTCCAATTCCTTGTCATTGAGTACTGTGTATGTAACATACAAAGGCAAATGTCTTATATATGCAAATGGATTTTGCTTCTCTGTAGTTTGTGTTTTAGCATCCTTAGAAAATGTTCACTGAGGAAAGGAAGGGATGGAGAGGGTAGAAAAGCCTGAGCTCTTGTAGATTTGGGGACTTGCACGCACAAGTGCAACTACAGCTCCACATGCTTCTGATTGTCCCACACTTTATAGACCATAAATATAATGATATTTTAATGGCAGAGTAATAACCTAAGTTTATTGATATATTCGGGAGTGTTTGTACTGTACAGAACATATTAATCGGGGAATACTCGTAATTGTCCATCAGCTTGAACAGCTGCTGGCAGAAATATGCAATCCTTTCCTGAAAATAATGGCTGCGCATTTTGAAAAGGCTACGGGCATGAGCAAAAGAATAGGAACAAAATGAGAACATTGGCTCAACTGAGGCTGAACAGTAAAATATTTGGAAGACTCTCTTCCAGTTTCTGCAAAGGGAAATTTTTCTTATTAAGCACATTGATCTCTGAAGCATCAGAAAAGAATGGCTTCGTGTAGGCTTCCAAAAGGTTTTTCAAGATGTGAGATGCAACTTGGCGGGGGAGGAAGCCAAACCACACAACAAATATTGTGGAGACGTACGTAAGTATCTCCAAAAAGGAGGGTAGGTGCAGAATTATTTAACTGGTTGAAAGATAAAGAGTGTTTCCCCACATTCATGGGAGTTGTTTGGCTTTTCCCCAGTTGGTTAGAGGTCTGGAAAGGAAATGCAGTTAGAATGACTGAAGTTGCAGTATTTGCAGGTGACACAGCTCTTACACTAATAAACAAAAAGGGCTGTGAGGAACTGTGAAGGATTAAATGATTTACACAAATAGGCATCACAGTGATCAAATTTTGTGTTGATAAATACCAAGAAAGGGATGAAGTGGGAAAAATAACTATTTTTTGGAAGTAGAGGTTGCAAATGAACACAAGAGCCATGTCAAAAACTACAGTGAGAGTTCTGCTTACAGTGGTTGGGATGCATACAGTGTTGGAATGGTTAAACATTACAGGGGTAAGTCTGCCTATCAGTTTGTTCCTTGCTTGTGAATCTGCGCATAGCACTTCACCTTACTCAGAATGATTATTGCGTAGCTAGCTTGGCTTTAGAAGAAAGATAAATAAGAAGGAACATGTTTTAAATGTAGAATAGCGAGTAGAAGATATTGGATAAGTCTAAAGTGATTGCAGATTTGTTTTGATGTATTGTATTTCAGTACTGGTGTGTGAACTCTGTTAACTCTAGCATATGGCAGGGGAGAGAAATGAGTTGATTTTCCTGCTGATTTCTCTGAATTTCCTGAAGTGTGGGACACACATTGATCCAGTTACAGATTCTAATATGGTCAGTGCAAAGATTACCACCGGTTTAGCACAAATACGCTTAGCTGTAAGTAGTTGTTCTGGAACAAATACAAAAATTGTGACTTGAAAATTCAAGTCTGAATTTACCTCAGTGTTTTCCCAGAAAGAGGTGGCTTGTGCCAAGCAAAAGCATGTGGAGACTGTGATGATACTACCTCTCCCTGCTGTTCCTTTTGACTTCTGGCTGGAAGTGGAAAATGGAGGCTGCATTTTTGTCCTGAATAAAAGAATCTGAATCTCTTAGCTATTCTGTACCCCACAGCTAGTGTACATATTGCCTCTTTTTTTGTTTGCTTCAGGATAATGAAATGGTGAGGGAACTGCTCTATTGTCATAACATTTATCAAAGTCAGAGTCCTTTTAAATAAGGATCCGTTTTTTTTCTCAGGGTGCTTGCCCGAGGAGGTCTTGTTTTCCATCAAATTACATGCAGTCATCTCCTAAGCAGAGGAAATGCAATCTGCTTCTATTTATCCAAAATCTGGGTCACTCTTCGTGGCTGAGGTTGTGGACATGATGTGAGATTTCCACCTTGATGGCCCCTTAGAGGTGATGGTTTGAGGTGGCTGACATTTCAGAGATTCTTTTCCACCTCAAGAGTCTTGCTCCTGTTTTCTTCCCCTTCTAATCCTTCAAATTAATTGATGCATCAGGACATGGCAGCCGAGGACATATCTGTTCTTCATTTGTTTCTAAGGACAGTATCTATCATGGAAAATAAATTAGCATATATATTTCTTTTCTAGAAAACGTCAGATGGTGCTTTGGCCAGCCAAAGCCTGGTATGCTGAAGTGTTGCCAAACCTTTATCACTTCAGATGCAGATCAATTGTCTGAATCTTTTTTTGGTCTGTGATTTCACTTTGTGTTGACATTTGCATGTACCCGAAGAGAGGTGCAGGTGATGTCAGAAAGAAACAGCCTTACACTTACTGCCTCCTTTAGTGGGAGGGTGTAAAACTCTGCTCTGGTGTTTCCTCTGGAAAATGAACTGTTTTACTTTAAAATTCAGAACATTTTCTGTGTTTTCTATTAGAGGCTGTATGATTTTTTTACTTTTTTTATTTTTTACCCTTCTCCTGTGCACTGGAGCCTTTCAGATTCTCAACAATGGATTGGCTTGCCCAGCTCATTTGGATTACAGAAAGTTATTGTCTTTAGGTCTGTCATAATGCATTTGGCCTTTTTTTTTCTTTTCATTTTTTCTTTTTTTTTTTTCCTGTGAAGTTTCCACACTGGCTTTGTCTCCGCTGCCCACAGTGGTAGTAGAGCTGCCAAGTTTCCCTGCAGCATTAGGACAGCCAGTGATCCAACAATGTGCGCTGCATCACTAGCCCAGACTGCCTGTAACTGCCCTGACACCAGTATTTCTCTTCTCCCTCCAGTTCTCTCACCCCTTGCCCTTTCTCCCTTCTCTCCAGTGGGACGAGAAATCTGCTGCATTAAATGTATATAAAATGAATCCCATCTAGGTTGAAGCTGGCCACAAGCTGCCCCTCCTGCACCCTTACCCCCCACACATCATGATGGAGCAGCCGTCACAGAAAGCGTTCTGTAGCTGGCAAGGCATCTTAAGAACTGTGTCTCCTGCTGAACAAGCCTCCAAGCTGTCTCGAGCTGTAATTTGCTGGCAGACATCTGTGTTACTAACAGTCTTTCACAGCTGGATCTCTGGTCTGGGGTTTTCAGACCGCGGCTTGCCGAGGTTAAGCTTGAATCAGAAAGGAGGGTACTTCTGGTGACATGGACACATCCTGGCATCAGAAGCATCGGGAAGGACTCTGGCCACAAGAGCAAAGTACTGCCAATGCTAAAAGAGGTAGAAATAAATGGGGAAGAGGCGTGCCTGTTGAGAACGGTGCTCCTTTTAAGGACTGCACACAGTGAGTGTTTTCCATCTCCTCCTTTTATTTAGCATTTAAGACATGGTTGCCAGGCTTTTCTTTACATGTGGGTAAATCAGGGAGAACAGTTCTGCTTTGCTCCGAATGCATCTCAGACATCGTCTCCAAACCTGCTTGGTGATGCTCTGGCTTACTGTGCCCCTTACAGCATGGAGGCACGTGGAGCTGTTTCGTTCAGTGTGCCCCGTCAGCCTCCTGCAGCCTTACAGTCTTGTGTTTAACCAGAGGTATCCAGAAGGCACTACTCATTGGCATCAGCCTTTGTGGTTTCAAAATTAACTTTTTGCTTCTCCTCGGAACGTAAACAGTGGCCTTGCTGGTGTTTGCATTAAAATAGGATTTGTTAAATGCTTGTTTTCAGATCAAAGCTCTAGCTTCTTGACTTAATAAATTTCAGGGGCACAAGAGCCTGGACAAGAAAATTTGGTTTCAGACCTGACATGTTCCTGACCTCCTTTGCCCTTCAGGACTGCACACAGTCGTACTGGACCCATACAGAGCGGTTTGACCCAGTGCAGCCCCAGCCATGCCTTTGGGGCTGGAGCCCCAGAGCATGAGCTGGAGGGCCATGTTGCTGCACCCGAGAGTGCCCATTGATGGTACCTGCAGGGGCCTACTGGCCTCGTTCTGGTGAGGTTTTGTCACAGTACATGATCTACACTCAGCCCAGCCTGGGGATGCGCTATGCGTGTGATTGATTCCAAGGCAGAGGCTGGTGCCCTAGGGCTAGTGCTGAGCAAAACCTATTTTATTCTAGAGTCAATATTGGCCACTTCCTGGCAAGCCGCCAGCCTATTCTGTGCTCGCCCTTTTCTTTTCCAACAGGGAATGTCTTTCAGCCTCTGAGCATCTGATTGAAAAAGCAACTTCACTTTTCAAGCCATTTTATATTGTTTGGGATGGATGCCTTTTGCTTTCATTGCACAGCCTGCTTTGCAGTCTGCGGTTCAGTCTCCGGCTCACAAAAACCAGTGTCTCATTAATCACTTATTGGGGATCCAGAGTACCACGGTGAGAGCCAATGTACATGTTTTGCTTGGTAATGCGCAAGCCCAATTGAACAAATATTGCCAGTGTGGCTGCTGTCTTTTTCTTTACTGCTCCACTCCACGTCCTTTGACAGCACGCTCAGGTAGCCTGGCTGAGCAGTGCATAAGCAGATTGAGAAATGCCACAGAGAGCTTTATGAAGCAGACGCCCGTGCTGCACCCCCATTTAATATAAATTGATTTATTGAATCAAGCACAGAAGCCCTGCTACAGAAACCTCGAGCTGTATCCTCTGGAGAGCCACCTAATAAAACAGCCCCAACTGACACTCCTCATTAGCTTTTCCTCTGATCCCAAGGCAGTATTTAAAGTGACACTGTCCCTCTTTTTGCCTGAATTTATCTGCCGGCTAATGCCTGTGGGTCTAATTAGCTTAGCATTATTAGTCTTATTCAGATAAGCTGCATTTCCTAACAGCTTGAATCCAACTTGTAAAAAGTAATTGGAAGTCTGCGGACCCTGTGCCATAACCTGCTTGATTACGCCTTTTAGCCAAATTCGTGTAATTTACAAAAACTCATCCTCCCTGCCCCATTTTTTAATTGAGCTTTTTTGTCTAGTGAAACCTTCTGCGCTTCTTCTGCTGAAACCCTGCCTGTATTGTTGTGCTTGAGACCTCAACCGTATCCTTTGTGCAATCACCAGGGAGAGATCAAATTTTAATTTCATAATTACTTCACAAGAAAGCAGCCTTTTCCCAAGTCATGCCTGGTATTAATTTCCTCCCAGCAACTTACATTTTCATAATTTAATGATTATGGGCCACCTTAGCAGCATTAAACCTTTCTAGAGAGTGGAGAGCAAGGATGTCACCTTTGCAGCACATGCTGTGACCCGTGGCCGCTTGCCTGGCTTTTTGTGCTCGTGCTCCTCCCATTGGGAGGCAGCCGGGCGCAGGATGAGGTGTGCAGCTCAGTGTGCGCAGCCGGAGCAGCTTGCTGGGCTGTGCCGAGGTGTCTGGGGCATGGCTTCTCGATGATGAATGGCTGTTTGCAATGTGCATGTTATGCATCTTTTTAAGATTTGCAGCCCTCGCTGCAGGAGCAGCGGGAGGTGGGAGCTGACCTGCTGCGTACAGCATATCTCCTGGCAGTGATGAATGGCTCCGGTTTCCCCAAGTGCACACATGCCACAGGAGCTGAGCCAGAGTTTTTGGGACTGGAGAAAGCAAAAACAAAAAATAATCGTTTTGCAACAAAGGAGGAAAGTAAGTCTGTGGTAAACCTCTTTGGAAGCAGCCTCTCTGGGGCCAAGTGAGCCTGGCAAGAAAGTGGCCGGTCCGAGTCATGTCCTGCAGGAGCATCTTCTGGAAGCGGCGCACCAAGACCTGTTCCTGCATGGCTGCACAACTCCACTTGGGCTCTGCCTTGGTGTAAGGTCTGGTTCCCTATGTGGAAGGACACCAAAAGTCCTTCCTTTATCAGACAGAAACTAAACTGAACTAATCTTCAATCTGAAAACCAAAAACGAAACAAATCTTCCTCCTGGTAAGGTGAAGTATTTCCCTCCCCACTTCTTCTTTCTAGTCCAGACACTTTCTCTGGCTTCCTGAGCTGCACACATTCCATATGACCTCTGCTGGGCCCTCAGGAAATCCTGCTCCTTTACATTGCTGCCCAGGATGGAATTAAGTCTTTACTCCCAGTTGATAGGAGGCCCCTTGCTCCCAGTATCCAGTATTGCTGCTGGGATTGCGTGGTCTCAGCTTGCTTTGTCTTTTTGCCTGCCCCATCCTTCGCTACAGGGATCTTTCTCAGAAGAGTTTGCTCCACAATCCCTCCTTATTTGGCGATCTCCTTCCTTTCCAGAGGATCCCAGCTGGCCCTTGTGGAGCAGACGCTGGGGGTAAACAGGCAGTCTTCCTCCCATCTGCTTCACCACATCCTTTTAGCAAGAAGCACAGCAAAATGTGAATTTACAAACGATTCTTCTGTCCATCACAGTGCATTAAGCCTATAGGGTGTTGACAGCCCACTTCCCTTACCCCTCTATCTACAGGGTAAGTTGCCGACAAACCTTCCTGTTTGTCTTTTTAGAAGAGATGAAGTGAATTTTAAGAAGTGCTTAAGTTAGCAAAATCGCAGTGAGAAAGGACTTGACCCAGTGAAACTGCTGCAGAACATGAGCACCTTTGATTTGCGACTGTAGTGCCTGCACACAGGCTCAGGTGCTCGCAAGTGGTGGAAGCTCTGCCAGTCACAAACAGTGAGTAAAAGTGCCTACACTTTGTTCTGTCCCTCCTGTTCTCCTGGGCACAAGAAGAGTAAGGTGCTTGTAAATTATCCTCAGTTATTGTTTTTCCTGATGTGCTCTTTTTTGGACAAGGACCTTTCCAGGTCCTTGCCCACCCTCTCTCCAGCTTTTCATCCACTACTTCTGTTAATGCTCTGTTAGAGGTAAATGGATTAAAAAATCAGCCATGCTCAGGGAAGTGCCTGAGAGTAGATGCCAGTGCTTGAGTCTTTAAAATGGGCTGACCAAGATGGTGGAGTTTGCTTTGCTTAGGAATTACATCCACAAGATTACCTGGTACTTGAAGGACGTGTCCAATCCAACAAAGTCCAGACTCTGACTTAGAACTGATTGTACACCACAGCACAGGCTCCCTGGAGGTCCAGAGCTCAAGTACTAGTCTGATTTGACCAAGGTGGAGATAATATCTGTGTGCAAGCCACACAGAAATTTAAAACTTTTTTTTTTTTTGTAATTTATGGATGTGTAAACAGAGCTGGAATTCGCAAAATTAAAACATTGTAAAGGTTCGGGTTTAGAAGAAAGTATTTCTGCCTTTTGTGAGGAAAAAGTGTTTTAAAACTTGTATATTTCCCTCTTTACCTGAGAGAAACCCTATTAGAGTATCTTGGTGTAGAAGGGATGTTTCCCTAAAAACAATTTGTGCATATATGCATGTGCATCTGTCTTCTTTAATCCACCTGGGCTTGCCATTATCATTCCTCTTAACAAACATTACTATGGTTTGTGTGCTTTTATTGTATTTGTATATTGTAGTTTTGCCTCATTAAACTATATGTCAGATGAGTAATAGGGGAAAGACACCAAGGCACTGAAACATTAAAGCTAACATATCTAGAGGGTACTTAGTATCAGACAGTGCTCTCTGGATTTAAAGATCCTGACTCTGCAGAAGCACGTGTGTAGGGATGTTTTAAAAAATTATGGTTTCATTGAGACATAAATTGCATAATTTTCAGTGGCTCTGTGCCTAACCTGTGCTACATATCACTTCTCCCTTTGGAAAATTTAAACTGACTTATACTGGTTTTTCGCATGTAGTTCAATAGGCAGTGCAGACAAAGAGTTCATTTTGGGGTGCTGGTTTAAGCTTTGTTATCTGTTAAGGGAATTTAAATTCACTTATTCCTTGCTGGGGCTGCGGGGCGGTCAGGGAAGGAGGGAAGAACATGTTTCTGTCAAATTTTGTGTTGCTCAAGGATAAAACTCTAGTTTTGTGTTGATGGGACCAAGAAGGCTTGACCTTGGCTGACACTGGCCAGGAGGATGGGAGGTTGTTTGGTTTGCTGGAGAGGTTTTGTTGTGTTTGTTGTTTGGAGTTTCTTTGCTTTTTTACAGGTTAGTAGAGAAACAGTGCTAGAAATACTCTTCATCTACAAACATGTCTCAAAGGAGAGTCTTCATCCTTGTATTCAGTATAAACTAAGGCATTTCTCATGCTGTAGTGCTTTCCCTTTGTGCTTCCCACAAGTGGGTTTTGCTTTGTGCTTCAAGCTAAAGCCTTTTGATAGTGATTCTTTTTGCTGTTCCTCCCTAAATATGAGGTGTCACCAGCAGAGATGTGAAAAATGAGCAAGTGTTCTAAAGCCAAATGCTGTGGAAAAGCAGAGCATGCAGTGGGCATGGAGTCTGGATTCTCATGTCATTCACAGAACTGAGCCTTCTAGGTCAGCATGGATTATGTTTTTGCTACCATCTTTTGTGGCCAGGAATGCCAATGCAATACCTTTCGTGAACAGTAGACTTGTACAATATGCCGTAAAATAAAATATAATGTGGATTTTTTGGTCACCAATAACTTCTATTCGTATATTTGCATTTTCTACTCATACATTTCTACTCATGAATTTGTGTCTGCTTTTGGAAGACCAATTTTAAAAACAAATTACATGGCAAAAGAAGGCTTAATACATGTCAGAAATTCTCTAGGATTTTGGCTCTGAAATCTGTATTTGGGAGGTGGCTAGTATTTCAAGCTCTGGCCCAGCAATATGCATATAGCTTTGATAATCTCTTACTTAACAAATATATAAAGCACTACTAATGACTGCAGGTACTACAAAAAAATTATTTGGTAGATTGTCTTTGGTATTTAGCAGCTTCTGGTGATTTTTTTTTCATGTATTTAGAGCAGATTCCAGTTTGCATATGAGTAACATCATGTCAGTCCTAGTTCTTTCGTTCTGACATCTCTTTTGGCTCCTGGTGCGATTTGGCCTGGTTTTTCAAAATGTTGGTCCTGAGTCCAAATGTAACTTTGTGGGTGGTACATATGTCAAGCCCTAGTTCAGTATTTTTGGACAGCACTACCATTTCATAATTCTTCTGAAATGAAAAGAAGAAACAAAGTTAACTGAAGGAAATGCAACTAGATTTAGCTGGGCAAAAGCTTGCCTTTTCTGCTCCCCCTCTCCACCGCTCTGTTTCTCCATTTGGAGAAGTAGAGGTTTACGTGGCAGAAGCACTGTCAGGATTAGGCTAACTCAGAGCAGCAGGCAGTAGCATCTCCTTGTCTTCATAACCTATCTTCTCATGCCTTGGTGCCTGTTGAATCCTTTTGAGATGTAGCTGAGGGAGATGAGGAGTGTGGAGAATTGGAACCCTGCATTTGTGTTTGTTAAAACAGTGAGGTAGACTGAATTATGAAGATGTCTGAACAAGGCTGTGTTGGTATTAAAAAAAAGCCAAACAACCCCCTCAGGTTCTCCATATGTCTGTGTTTGATATACCGATTGCCATATTATATCTTTATGTACAGCATGCTCTCTAAAGAGCACAGGAAAGTATAAATGCAACTTTACTGCATAAAGTCAAGTGAAATAGTCCAGAGGGTTGTAGCTTGTGTGAAATAAACACATGTACAAAGTACAGGAGGTTTCACGTGGCATAAATCACCAGTAACTTCATAGCTTCCTTCCTTCCTTCTTCCCAGCGCAGTTGCAGAGCTGCTAGCTGAAAAGCTGTCCTTCATCATTCTTTTGCAGGAAACCACAAGCTCATATATTAATTCTGTTTCACTGGTAGTGCAGGACTTAGGTACTTTTCTTGAGTGTCTCAGATTGCTTTTCAGTGTATCCATGCCAGCTCCACTGCTGCGGTTGCAGTTCTTACGCATTGTTTCTCAAACACTGATGATTTTTCAGGCAATAGCAAAATCAATAAGAAAAAAAAAAGTGTGTGAGGTGAACCTTGACACCCAAGTTCTGAGCCCAAGAGGTGATTTGCTGTGAGAAACCGCAAAACAAATCACTGTTGGCCTAGTGGTCTTCCCTGATTGAGTCACATAGCTTCAGGAGGTCATAGGCCAGCCAGATGCCCTTCCTAATCTGTTTACGAAACAAGCTAGCTTCAGCCTTTGCAACACAGCCTCTGCCAACTTCCTTGCACTGTTGTGTTGCAGTGAAAGATGATCTTTATGGTGGGTCCTTAAGAGATGATGGACTTAGTCGTGGAGACCATTCTTTTGAAGAACGCTGGCCCAAATGATAATTTTTTCCCCTCCACCTCTCTTTCCTTTTTCCCTTTCTTCCTAAAACACAGTCGGTGTGAGATGCTGAAAAGGAGAATGAGGAGGGAGGGGAGAGTGGGATGAAAAGTCAGTCCCTGTTTTGGCTGCTTACAAGACAATCTGGAGTGGGAGCTTCAGTCTTCAGTATTTTTATTTATCTTGCAGATAATATTATCTGTGGGTAAAGAATGAATTTGCTTATTCCTTTAAAAAGGGTGGTTACAAATAGTTAAGTCTTGTCAAATTATTCATGTTTGCTGTTTGTAACAAGTATGTCTAGCAACTTAAAAGCCCAATAGTCTTGCTGGGCTATTGGTTTGCATTAGTTGTTTGACTCCAACGACCAATATGGACTCAGCTGACACACCATTTGTCTTGGTGTTGGAGCGCAACTGCTTCTATACAAAGGAATGAGAAGGATTCAGACTTCTCCTCAAGGCAGTTTTCCCAGGGCTTCCAGCATTGTAGGTCCAGCTGGAAGCTTTGGGATGTGTTTGTGAGCAGTCAAGTGGTGAATAGAGCTATGGTAAAATTTTCCTCCTTGTTCAAACCAGGATACCCAAGTTGGTGAGTGAGGCAGAGTTCTGAGTTATTGCCTACTGGATGTAAAGAAAGGAACGGGAACAAAGTCCATGACTGACTGACTGATCCTTCCCAAGAAAATACCATTCCAATTTCTGAATGTCGGTAAATTTTTATTATGCTGGCTATGTGTAAAGATTTGTGCCACTTAAATATCTTCTCCATAGTATCACTTGTAGAGATGCTCAGGTATCCAAGATACTCTTGACTGCTGGGTCTCCCATGAAGTGCCCACTGTGTTCTGCAGACCCTGGTTCCATTTAGTGATGTTTTGTAGCGTGGGAGTGGATACCTCCACTGCTGTTTCTTCTTTTAGTTTTGGTTTATTTTTGCTTATTTCTACCTTACTGCCCAAACTCCAACAAGGACCCTACCTGTGATTACTAGAAAACCCAATGGTGGTTCTTCAGTGTCTACACTACTACTTCCTTTATAAGTCTGAGGCTTGCCTGGTTGCTGCATTATGTATAGCTGTGTAATACAGCACTACTGATCCCAGATCTATGCCATATTTTATTGAAGCAGGGGGCAGTTTAATTACAATATAGGACCTCACCCTTAATTTTTAATTTCCTGCTGGTTTGTGTCACACTGCTTAAAATGAATGTATCTCCCTCAGGCTCAAGCAGCCAGCCCAGCTCGAGAGCCACACAGCAGGGGCTGGTGGGGGCTGGCAGGGCCCTGCTGCGGTCCCATCCCTTCTGCTTCGTTGAGGACTGCTGACTTGTGCTTTCAGTGATGGTTTTGGTATCACTCCAAGGATTGGGGCAGGCATAGAATCGAGGAAGGACAACATACAGGGAATAATCTGGGGAGGGACAGTTCTATAGCATGAGGAGAAGCATGTCCCTATGGAAAGCTGTGGGGTGACACACCCTGATCAGAGGCTCCTCGGCCCTTTGGCCCCAGCTTGTGTTGCAGAAAACCAAGGAACTCTGTGGCTGAGAGAGTGACAGCCATCTTATTTTATTTTATTTCTCACTGGCAAAATTGCTCACCTTCTCACTTCATCAGTGTCAACAGCTGGATGTGTAAAAGGCAGAGTACGCAGGCACGTGGCAAGCAGAATCAGAGCATGAACATTTACTTCCCTTGTCCATTGGAAAACTGCTGCAAAATATAAAATCTCTGGCAACCTTGAATGTTGCAGTCAAGGTCAAATGAGCACTAAAGAGCCTTTTAAAACTCTTCAGCATGTGAATGCTGCTTGGTTTAAGCAATCTGGAAAGGTGAGAACACTATCGGAGAGCTGTTTCACACTGTGACTACATATGCACTCAGTTGTTGCTCACCATGCCATGTTAACTGTGTGACTCTAGTCATTGGTTAGTTTCTTGGATTTTTGTTTGCTATTATTTTTTTAATGGCACTCTATTATGGTATAGCTGTTGCAATAGCCAACAATATCTTACCTGATGAGGATGCTATTCCAGTCCACCTCTTTCTCCTGGCAGGCAGGAGGAGCAGCTTGGCATGGTGTGTACTTCTTTGTACTTTTCCTTTTGGAGAAATTGACTAAATCTTCATTAAAAGTCTTTCCAGAGAAAAAGGAAAGCACATCTTGGATTAAAAACAGAGTCCCTAGAAAAATAATGATTCAAAAGGAAAAATAAATAAAGAAATAAAGAAATCACAGCAGTTTGTTTCAGGGCACTGGGTCACTAATTGAGTGCAAGCTTTATAAATGTTGTTTGTCCCCCCACAGGGCATACAAAACCATTGAGGAAGATGACTTGAAGTTTCCCCTTATCTATGGAGAAGGCAAGAAGGTGGGTGCATGCACTTTCCTCAGAGCAAAGAAGAAGGAATTCTGTGCTGTTTACCACTCAACTTAGCCTGCGGCAGTCCAGTGTTTTCCACTCAGTATCTCTTTATTTTATCGCTTTGACAGCTTGAAAGAATATCTTGGTTCTGTCATAAATCAGTCTTGTGTCTAGGATGGAGGAAAGAGAAAAGCTCAGCATTAAAAAGCAGTTCTGTAGCAAGCATAGTCATTTGTTGTTCAGTTTGATTTAGGTTTTGTTTCATTGTAAATAACCAGGCTGCAGTAAGACCTGTTCAGTAAATGACTTTAAATGATCCTGGTTTGATTGTAAGATATAACTAGTCTGGATGAAGACAGCAAAATAACTCTTGTTTGCTAAAAAAAAAAAGCAGGAGGTTATTTAATAACAATGTACAGTGCTTTGAGATGTAAAAAAACTAATTAAGAAGAAGAGGGATCAGGGCAGGATTTAGGAATTATAACAGCCCTTAACCACATCTTCTTCAACTAGTGTATGTGAACTCACCACTGAATTTTTCTGATGTGATTCCTGTTAATTTTTCTTGAAAGGAAAAAGTGAACCCTTCCATTTGGATGAAATTTGTTTCCAATTCCTTGATTAAGAACAATGAGATCGTTAGTGCTGATCCCAGCAAGCTTAGCTGGATGCAGCAATTGGATCAATACAAGGACGCAGTGGTGTCAGTTTGCCGATATTGGTATGCTCACTGTGTTTCTAAATAGTGCTCCCCTGCTGCATTAGTTTCTTACCTCAATGCAAAAATGCACGCTGTTCAAAACTAGCCCAAGTTTTGAAGGTTCAGACCTGAAGCTTATCTCTGAATTCGGTTAGTTTTATAATTATTTGCAAAATGTTTCATGCACATCTTTTAATTTACTCTCTTATTGCCTTATGGAGCCAGGGGTTAGTGAGGCAAAATAACTTTGAGTCAGTCTCACAGTGTTACTGATGCTGTGAGTATTCCCGCTCAGAAGCTGCTGTGGCAAAGCCAGAATTTGGCAGAAGTGATGTGCAGGTAGCAGAGAGCTAGGTTCCCCATGAGGCAGAATGCCTGGTCTGCCTTTGCAGAAGCATTAATCAAGAAGAGCCCAGAACCTCTTGAAAAACAAGCGAGTGTCTCAGAGGAAGATGTTTAAGGGAAAAAACATTAGATCTGAAGTAATAGCAGAGAGCCACAGAGAGTCCAGTGGTCACTGCCACCATCACCTGTGTGGTCTTGGAGTTCTTGCACTCTGTGTGTTCAGCAGCTGGCCCTTGGCATTTTTCTGTGGTGGAGAGAATATGTGGCAATATGTCAAAAGGAAGGGGCCGCAGGTTTCTTAAGCGAGTAATTAGACTCCTCATCCTTTTTACAACACTTGTTTCTTTTGTACAAACAGTACAATTTGCTGACAGAGTGCTCTCATTGACATATATGGGAAGCCAGGTGATATGGGTGTCCATAGTCCCATACCTTACAGATGGTCACAGTCTAAAATGGATGTACGCAGACTGAAATGTGGACAAATACAAAATGAGAAATGGAGATACTGTGAGTGTGAAGTTTATAAGTTGATTAGCTGTGTTAAATCTTAAGCTCCTGGGAGAAAAAGGGAAATTCATCCCTAACTGCAACAATTACGGAGTATCAGAAAATCATTAAGGTTGGAAAAGACCTCTAAGATCATCTAGTCCAACCATCAAGTAGGAATGTTATCTCCTGCCATCTTGACACAGTGCTTGTAACAGCTTTTGATCCCATTTCTTTATTTCTAGGCTCGGGTTATGGCAACAATTGGCGTGACTCGAGGACTGGGAGACCATGACCTGAAGGTTCACGACTCCAATATCTACATCAAACCTTTCCTGTCCTCATCTCCTGAGGTAAAACAGCCAAGCGTTGACTACCTCATTGGTGGAAGAGAAACAAATATACTTACTGTGCTTATTTGTTGTTCCCAAATCTGACTCCATTCTGATTGTGGCCCAATCCAGGTAACATGCTGCACTTCCCAACAGTGCTTGTGGGGTGTAGCCCAAAGTTAGTAACATCCTTGGAATAGGAATGTTATAAATTCCCCAGCTGTTTGGCTTCCTCTGGTTGCTCCTTATCCTAGGCAGAGCACTGATGTCTTCTTTCCCTTGTCCTTGGTTATCACATATCCTCACCATTCAGGGTGACCGTCTCTCCCCACTTTCATGCACTCTGACTCCCTTTGAGGCCTGGATCATGCCTTCACGGAAACGAACATAAACCTGCCTTCTCCAAAAGGGAGCATTGGATGTCTTCCATGGTAGCATGGCATGCTGCTTTAGGCAGAGGGCACCAAATCCAACTGCTAAGTAGGAAAATGCCAAGAGAGTGTTGAAAGAGTGCTTTATGCTTCCATCTGGCTGCCCCTTCACATCTTGTGCTTAATTCTTTATGGTGTAAACCCCAAGTAATGGCAGAAGTGGCGCTGCACATTCCCAGATAATGGCATAAAGAGGAGATTATGTGATATTTACTATGATGGGGTAGTGAACTTGCTGCTTACCTGTTTGAGAGCCAGTTTTAAATGTCTCCATCATTTTAACTTGCAAACAATTCCAGTTTTTAACCACCATAGACCTTGCAGTGAGGGATATATAGGCTTCTAAAGGGGTTTGCTTGTTTTTTGTGCATGAATAAACATGCAAACTTTTTACTTTGTGACTTTATTGGTCTTCCTACATCAGGAAATAGGTGACATATTTTCTATAAAATATTAAGCAAGGCCATACCATCATGAAAAGAGGAGGCTTTATTGCCATAGCCCAATTGCCATCCACTGTCAGATGGCTTTCTGTTGTTTTAACCATACCCAGTACCTGACCTTGAATTGTTGCTTGCTACAGCAGTAAATAAAACACACTGTGACCTATTGTATGGTACCTGTTTTAGCAGGGGAGTTGGACTCGATGATCTCTTGAGGTCCCTTCCAACCCCTGTGATTCTGTGATTCTGTAATGTAATACACAAATGACACAACACAGTTAGGAAAGAAGAAAATTACTAAATTGACCTTGCTTAGAACATCTTTGAGACTTGAAAATTAGAAAGAAATGCTGAGAGTTTCTGGTCCTGAATAAAAGGAGGTCCAGAGACAGCCCCTTCTTCACTTTTCCTTGCGATCAGTCTGGTCCCATCCCTCTCCCCACTTCAAGTGTGTGGTGTCCATCACTTGGGACCTGCTGCTGTTCCCTGCCAGGCAGCAGCTCTGCCCTCATCACTTTGATGGTTTTGTTCAGCGCCAGCAAAATGATGCAATTTTACCTATTTATTCTTCTGTCTGGCATGCTGAGACACACTGTTTCTGGGGTATGTAATAGCTGCAGTGCACTATCTCAGCAGTGTCATCTCTGCCAATTGCTGCTGCTGTATTTGTCTGTGCATATAAACCAAAGCCTCTCATGGGCTTTTCTAATTTGTGTGTACTATGTGTGTGTGCACGTGTGCAAATTCTGGAATATGGCATTCAGTTCCTATGCTATCCATGTTTCAGGATCTCTTAACTGCTTTATTACAGGGAAGCAAAACTGTTTGTGTTTCCATATTCCCTTCACAGCTCAGTTCAGCAGAAATCTACTAGGGCAGCAGGAGTAAAGACAGAGCACCAGCCGCCTTGATTTAGAGACATGGGAAAGGAGGAAAGAAAAAAAGAACAAGCCACACAACTTGAATTTTATTAGGAAGTAACATACGCTCTGACTTGCTTTCCGTTGAACCTCTTTTTCTCAACCATCTCTTCCCTCTCTTCCCAGAGAGGGCTCCAGTAGTTTATCTCCTCACATTTTTCTCCATCTTCTTCTGTTCACACGTGGACACCTTGCATAGAAACCAGCACTAAGAAACGTCTTCATGCTGCCATCTGGGAAACCTGGCACTTGGAAGCAAACACAGTGGCCTCAGGCAGCAGTCACATTTGGGCTTTAGTGCAGCACTGGATTTTGAATCCTCTTTGTAGAGATAGGGAAGCACAATGTCTGGTTTCCAGACCTGGAAAAGGGGAAGCACAGGAAGTGAAGGCACACAGTGAGTCGTGACATGGGGAGAATCCAAGTCTGGCTTCTGTTTCTGTGCTGTAATGACAATGACCTTTCCAAATCTGGGAGAAAGGTGTTTTTGTTTTTTTTTTTTTACCACCGTATGACAAAATTCTGGTATGGTATGTCCACCAAAATTTGTCTGAAGGAAAGGCGTGCATTCCTGCGACTACATCCAAAAATAGACATGGAAGTAATTTGGGAGGGGTATGAATTTACGCTTTGATAGAGTGCCAGGCTATGGGAGGAGAAGTCTTGTAGCCAAGACTGACAAATGTAATCAGGATTCAGTGGCTCAGCTGTTATGAGAGCAGATATGGAAGACTTCTGCAGGTTGGTGAGCTCTAGAGAATTGAGCCTTTTATAATGAACTGGAGTAGCACAAAGCAGGCAAGCCATGGCTGAGGCTCTCTGGCATGGAATTAAATATTTATTTTTCATAATGGAACAGCTCATTTGAAAGCTTTCAGCAGGAAATTCTGCGTTTTAAGGCTCAGCGAGAGCCTTCTTGTTGCAGCTGTGAAGCAGAATTTCATCCTGAAATTTTTCAAGCAGCAGCTCAGCTCAGCTCAGCTGCTTGGTGGAAGCAGCGTGGCTCTGACAGAAGCACTTGGTCCTTGCTGGCGATGAACCCAGCGTCATCTGTCAGAGCAAATGATGAGAGGGTAACCAAGGAGAATTTTTCCCTTTTCAAATGCGTTAGTGAAATCTTTCTGACAACTTCACAAATATGTGAAAGGAAACTGTTTTAGATTCACATCTGCCTTGTGGAGAAATCTTAGAGAATTACAGCATTTAAAGGAATGAGCAAGGCAAGGTCTTCGAGAAGTACCGTTTGATCAAAAGGAGTCAAGGTGGTTTAAGGAACCAAACATCATGCTTTAGTAGCTTGAAGTCCTTCAGGGTTATGTCTATCAGAGAATTAAAAAAATAAAAATGCAGTAGATGATCTTGCCTGAGCACTTTGATTTCTGAAAAAAAAAAAAAAACATTTGAGAAACTGTTCTGCATCACAGGTTATTAATATAAAAAGATATGAAGCTGTAGACTAAGTGGAAAGTTGGCACAGTCTAGTGGAAATTGGCTATAGGGCAGGAAACAAAGGGTGGCAGTAAAAAGCTAAAAGGAGATTAATTGGTGAGTGCTGCAGGGAGTAGTGTTGGGACCCGCTTTTTATTATTTACATATAAATTACTTGGAGGGTGCTATTGAAAGATCTTGTCGTTTGCCAGTGGAGCTGCACTGGATAGCGCTGCACATAAAAAGGGACAATACAATTAAGAAAGGGTTTAATTTATTGAAGAGGCTGGGTTGATGGGTGCAGGCAACTGAATGCGGCCTGTTGTTTGGTTTGAATTCCGCCTGGCAGGCTGCTTGGGAGCACCTCAGATGGCTGCAGGCTCCTGTGCCACTTTGTTGGGAACAGTTTTCACACCACAGGGACTCACATTTGCCGCCTCCTAGAAACAAAGCTGGCAAGCAGGTCTTAGTGCCTTCGCAGAGCTGGTGCCATCTTTGGCCTGAGCCAAATGCAGGTTTTGTCCAGTGGGTAGATCCGTTTGAGATGTAAGTATAAAACCTGCCCACCTGTTCTTTCACTGCTTGCCTAGAGCATTTTTCTCTCATTCTCATTCTGATGGCATGTAGGTGAGCAATATTAGAAAAAAATATCCAAAATGAAGAAAGGCATTAAATGGCAAACTGCTTTTTGTGTGTTCAGAAAGGTCCATGGGTGTCTGCAGGCTTTGATGGTGTGTGTCCAGGGCTAAATTTCAGCAGAGATCTGTAAGTACCAGTCAAGAAACATTTATTGTAACCCAACTCTTAATGTCATGGGTGTTTGTGCTGCCAAGGTGGTACTGCTTCCTATTTTCTGATTGCTGACATCGAATGAATGGGTTAACAGGTCAGCTGCTCCACATCAAGTCAGATAGTAGTAGAAGTGTGGTGACCACAGTGGAAGCCTTCAAGGAGTGTCCTGTTGCTCCACAGATGTTAAAGAAGGATGTTTGCTGGATTGGTTTGAAAGGAACTGGGAGACTCAGGGGATTTGGTAGCAAAGCTTTGTAAAGAGTAGAAGCTAGCTTGCTTCTGCACCTGTAAGTGTAACCTGAACCTTCAACAGACAGGAATCTTGCCTGAAGTTGACCCACATTGTTTTCTGTCACCTTGGCATTCTGTTTTCCTGAGTACCAGCCTGCCATCCATTATTGCTCTACCCTGCTCTACCTTTTTCTCACTTGCACCCCTTTCTGGATGTGCTCAGTTCACAAAGCTTTTACCATTAGGAAATCCTAGCTTGTAACTCAAATTACCTGTAAGATATCAGTGGTTGTGGGGCGTGGAGTTTTTTTTGTTTTGTGCTGTTTTCAGATTTTTGGGGAGAATATGTACTCTTGGTAACGTAATCTGCTTCTGGTGTTGGCCTAGAGTGGTGCTACACCAGCGCTGTAGCAAATGCTCTTGTGGCTTAATGTATGCTTTGCCTGGGTGGGTCAGCCACGGTGGGTGTGTTTTTTCTCACGACAATGTTAGAAGCTTGTTTGTTTGTATGAGACGCTTGCTGCTGAGCAGATGCCTGAGCTTTAGTTGTGATGCTATCTGAAATACTTGCCCGTACTTAGGAGAGCTGACCAGAGTGTGTGATGCACTTCTGGTCACTGTGGTGGCCAGCTTGCCCCCTATACCCTCTGATTTTCCAGGTGCAACTCTGGGCTCTTACAGGTAGAACTGAACTCTGGGAGATGGGAGCAGTGGCAACTGCTGCCTTTTGTGTAGCAGACCTGAAAGGAGTTCTGTGCTGCATGTAAGGATCTCTTCTGGAATGGTATTCCCTCTCAATCTGAATAAGGCGATGTGCTCTAATTAAGAGAGTATCTTGCCTTAACTTTAATCTTCTCCAAAGTCTTTTCTCAGCCGCTACCTTAGATAATGAAGTGAGGTTACATTTTACAAATGACCTTCTTGTGCTTTTGAGTGAAAGGCGAACAAGTGAGGATTAGTAGTGAGGTTGAGATGATTGTTTCCTCGCAGCTGCTTGCAGTCCCATAAAATCATAATTACATTAAAAGGTCTGGGCATTTTATGTGCATTTCCTGCTCCTGAGGAGAGTGTGCACCAGGAGGGAGAACAAAACAGCTCGGTATCTGAAGGCTGTGCCGAGCGCTTGTCCCAACACATTTATTGCAGTCAGTGAAGCCGAGGCTGGACGGCCTGCGTGACAGGGTGCACCGCTTCCAGACTTCAGCACAGATCATTTCCTCCTGTCTGCTGCACCAAGGTTGCCACTCTGCTTTCAATTTGGTGTTGTTGCTGTGGTAATTAATGTGCTCCGCGATGGCTGCGTGAAGGCTCCCCACTGCAGCCTGGGTTCCGCAGGGGCGGGCGGTGTGTCCACTGGAATGCAGCGTGTGCTGGAAGGAGAGTTACGTCCACCTGAAGTCTCACTTTAAAACGCTCCCAATGACCTGTGCTCGTGTTCAGGCTCAGCTGGTGGCCTCTGGGTCTTTGGCCTTTGCTGCTGGCTTTCTCCACCTCGCAGGCTGCGCCTTGCGCTATGCTGGCAACCATGGCCGGCCTGGCTGTGGTGGGGAAGCCGGCGGGCATTGCAACAAAACAGCATTGTGAGAATATGCTTGGGGGTTCACTTCTGTGCCAGTCTAGAATGGGTTTCTACCCACCTTAAAGATGCTCATAATTGAGCAGGTAAAGAGTTTCTCTCCATTTTGTGGAACTATTTGCTTGCTCAGGCATAATTCCTAAGTGCAGTACCTGCCTCAGGTCTAGAGAAGCAAATGAGATGCCTTCTCCTATGTAGACATTTCCGAACGTGTACAATTTATTTGCCAGAGTTAAATGGATCCGGACAAATGATGAAAACAATTATTTTTGAATACTTTATTAGAAAATATCAAAAATTCATCAAATAAATTATTCAACTTCCATTTGACTAGCCCTGCCAGCAACAGGGAAGAGCTTTGCATGCAGAACCAGGCTGGCTTTGATCACTGCTGGCAGCACAGAGCCATGCAGCCCTGCTCAGCAACACTTGCATCCATTCTGGCTGGATCAGCTCAGGGCTGAGCTGGGCCGGGAGGAGCTGCAGGCTGGAGAGCTGAGCTGGGGACAGACCCAAGGGGTTTCAATGCCCTGGACAACCTGCTATCTCAGAGCCAGTTTAGCAACTCTTCACAAACAGATTTGACAGTTTTTTCCTTCATGGATGTTTTTTTTGTGTGTGTTTTAGGTAAGAGTCTATGACCTACTGCAGTATGAGCATGGGCCGGATGATGTTCTGATCCTAGCTACGGATGGACTCTGGGATGTGCTGTTAAATGAAGAAGTGGCAGAAGCTGTCACTAACTTCCTGCCAAACTGTGACCCCGATGATCCCCACAGGTTCGTGTTCATCCCTGGCTTTCCAGCTTCTCTGGAATTAAGAGCTTTCTGGTAACATATTTCTGTAGAATATATGACATAAGTAACATACAGTAAACCTGCATGTTTTTATACAGCAGAGACAGTCTCTATAGCAAGGGTTTTTTTTTTCTGTTATAACTCAGAAATGCCTGCCTTCAGAGGAAAGTTGTGGGATCATGGTATCTTGGCACAGGATCCATTTTTTGTGTTGTAGTAGGTTCTGCAGAAACCATAGGAGGTTGAGGTCATAGAAGAACATGACAACAGGTCTCTGTCTCCAGCAGTCACAGGGTTCCACCCCTGGATAGTCTTTTAACACTAAAAAGTTGTTTCTTGCTAGGACCTTATCAGCATCTCTCTCACTCTATACATATGGATAAATACAGCACAGTGTGAGTGCCACTCATTGCAAGTCACACTGTGGCCTTTGAAACCATGTGTGGTCGCAGGCTCAGTGCCTGCCAGCTGCCAAATGGGTGCGGTGGCACAACAGGTGCAGAGCTTGATTCTGTTTCATGTAGCTGGTTTCTGTTTATTTCAGAATGATCTTTTTCATTTTCCCATGTTTATCTCCTCTTAGTTGGTCAGCTTCTCTCTTTAAAATACACCATCAAGCAAACAAAATCTTTCCAAACAACTAACTAGAGCACTGGAGTGGGTTGGTCTGTCTGTCTGCTGCTGAGTTCAGTGTCACTGTGAATTAAAGCGTCACGCTAGAGATCAGAAGCCTCTCGCTTCTAAAATGGAGAATGGTGAAAGTAGAAATAGTTTTATCCTTCTCCAGAGAGTGTTCTGAAAGGAAAAGCCTTTCAGAATGCACGTTTGGATGGCCATGGTTGTCTTCTGCCCCCTCATTGGGCTGAGAGTGGGGGAAGAGAGCCCTCAGATCACCCCACTTGGCCTGTAGAAAGCAGAGTTTGGGAGATAAGCACTGGGAAATCGCTGCAGCCAAGTGGGAACATGCAGGGCTGTTCTACTCACTTGAATTAATGTTCCAGTTTCAGTTGTTCAGATGTGGCAGTTCTTGAGGGTAAACCAGTTGCAGAATGCTTTGTGTTTTTAATATTTCTGAGCAGGCATTTTCATGAGGTCAGCTCTGTTCTCCATCAGCAAACGAGGAAGACAACGAGTGGATACAGACACCCTGGCAACCACTTGGGTTTTACAGTGACAGGCACTCCAAAGCAAATCACAAGCAGTATGTTCGTATCTGGACACTTAAAACCGTGGAATGCAAACTAAAATTTTGCTGCAAGCACTCAGTTGTCAGGTGAATGGGTGATGAGCGTGAAGCTGCAACTGCAGTACTATGACCTTCCTTCCTCCTTGCCCTGAAGAGGAGATGGGGCACTAATGACAACCAGGGCCATCTCTAATTCAGCAAGGCATGAAAGTTCCTCTGCCCTCCGACTGCGGGAGATGAGGCATGGCTACTGAGGGCACCTGGCACTGTGCTCTGCAGATAGGCTGTTCAGTAGGAGGGGACCCACCCAATCAATTTCCCATTATACTCTGGTACCACTCAGAGGTGGTAGGGAGATTCTTCTCTGAATTCTGCACCCCTGAGCATCCTCCAACAAAAAGCTAGTATAATGTAGTACCTCTGCCCCACTCCGTCTCCATTTTCATCTAGTAACTGGGAAAGGTTGACTCTTCCTACCATCCTGTCTTATCCTGCCTGTTCATTGTGAATACAGTGTGGGTGCACTGTGTCGGTCTTGTTCCTTCTGGTGTTCGCACCAGTGGTGATAACCAATGCTTTTGTTGGAGTAGGAATTGGAATTCTTTATTCAGTCTTTTTTACCTGCTAGGTGAGTGATCTTTCATCCATTATAAGTAAAATATCAAGAAATCAGAGACTACATAAAAAATAATATTTTCTTTGATGTAGATTTATTTGTGCTAGTTTGGCCCCAGTAGCTGTGGGAGATTAGTCCTGTTTGTACCAGTGTGAGTATAACACACTCTAGAATTGAGCCTGTTGTATTATGAGTTAGAGCAAACACATTTATTAGTGTTTGACCTACAGGTCTGCGAATGGACGTCTGAATTGAAAATTAATTTGTTCTTTTAAGTAACTTTGTGCCAGGTCATTTAGAGGCTTACGAATAGTGGCACCAAGACATTTCTCATGCCAGCTTGCAAAAGGTAATTAGAACAGTCCCTCATATAGTTTACAGTGATATTTATGAAAATTACCTTTGTGGAATTACTCTTGCTGTTTGGTTATAAAGAATATTTAAAGGGTTTAAAGTACTATGTGAGAGGTTTTATGTAATTACTTCAGTGGTCCAAATGAGGTATAACTAATGAATTTACAATAGCATAGCACCTCAGACTGTGAAGTTGTGTTCATTCTTCTCCCTAGTCGGTGACAGGAGAATTGTGTTTGCAGTGTTATCAGTGCATTTAGAGGAAATGTTATCCCACAAAATGTCAAGTTCTGTGATGGGTGCATCTGGAGTCTGTGGTGAGGTGAGCAGCTGGAAATGTAAAATCTCTAGGGATGTAGAAAACTTGTCAAAATGGAAGAGAGTTGCCCCCTAGGCTTCATAATTCTGCAGCGTTCTGAAGAACCTACCTGTTGGAGCAGACCCTGCATCCATCTGACCCAGTAGCCTACTTATTCCCTGACAGCACCACACTTGGAAAAAAAATAGGGAGATTTTAGAGCTGCAGAGCACTTATCTGTTATGTAATCAGCTCTTTGAGGGAACAACATCCCTCCCATTTGAATTAGGAGTTGCTTTACAGCCTGATGGATAAGAGCTCATAGCCCTTGGGAAAGCTCCTGGGACTCTTTCCTGTTGATATTTACTGTCAGAAGTATGAGTGTTTGTTACCCACAGAAAAACATCTTTGAATCCTGTCAAATGTAACATGTGCCTGGGCATCTCCAAGTGCAGAAGGAGCAAAGCTGGTTCTGTCTTCAGCCAGCCATGCAGACGCAACCCCAGGGGATCTGGGCAGCGAGTGATGAGAACAGTCTTGATGAGCGAGTGATTTCTCTGCGAGGGCTGGGCAATTCTGTGACGGAGTGAAGAAGCTGAGCTTGAGTTGGATTTCTTTGCCGGCTCAGTTCAGACAGGAGCATGAAGGGGACCCTGAGTGAAGAACAGGTGGTAATGACACACCACTGCTTTTCATACATCTGTCTGCAGAAGTATGAAGATGAAGAAAAGTGTGAATCTCGACCATTTCCTTCAGCTGCACCTGCACAGGCTTACACACTGACCTTGGGAGTCTTCTGCTTCTCCTCCTCCCTCCCATCCTTTCTCATCCCCTCTCACACTCTCCCTCACCCTTGCGGAGATTTACGAGGGTGCTGGGGAGCTGCTTTGCCTCTGCTGAGTGCGAGGGGATAAGAAGCTGCTCAAACAGCAGCAAGTTACCCCTGCTGTCACCATTTCTCCTGCAGTACTTTCACTGATCAATACTGAAAGCTTGAGCAGGAGAAAATATATATATATATATTCTTAAAACACAGAAGTTGTATTCCAGCAAGACTGTTCATTAGGAGGAAGTGGGTACTTTAAAACTACTTCAGCAGTTCTCTAATGCTGTCTTGACAGCTGAATCCCAAGTTCACAGTGCTGGAGAATAAAAGCATTCGATAATGGACTGCTGCTGCTATTCATCTCCAGGTACACGAAACTCACCCCGTCTCTTTAGTGCCAAGTTGAACAGCATCGCTCCAATTCAGCTCTGTGTTAGGAGAGGAACGTGTTACCTTGCTGCTGCCTTCACCTGTTCCTTCTCCTCTGCTTCAGTGTGCCACTTTCCTTGTGTATTTCAGTCTGTCTATGAGAGAATTTCTGGTTTATTAAAGACTTTTTAAAAATCTTGCCCTATCCAAACGTTAAGCAGCAAATCTTCACGCAATACAGAGCAATACGTATTCCTTTGTACTCTTTAGATGTGGGGAGCCCTTGCTAATTAGAAAAGAAGCGAGGCAGTTTTCTGCCAGGATGGTGGTTGTTTGTTTCTCTTAAGTTCTGACAGTAGCTGAGAAGCCCTTGAAAAAGATGTTCTTAGCCAAAATTCTCCTAGCATTCATGCTGTGAATGCTTCAGTTTCTCGCTTACCATGTGGAGTCCTTTTATTCTTTAGCCCTGCATCTAATTTGAAGATTTGGGAACAGAGGAATGCAAGTATGCGTTTTTTTTTTCCCTTAGGAAACCAAGTTTTGTGTTGTTATTAGGACAGTATGACCAGTTCTTGTTACCTCCTGCTGTTATACCTCGAGGTCTCTCGTGCAGATGAACTTGGAACCTGCAGAGAGCGTGCACACATGTGCACAATGTACGTATTCAAGTTGGCACCTTGAGTGGTGCAAAATGACCCTCAGGCCCCGCTCCGGTTTCTAAAAGTAAATCTCGTGTCAAAGCTGGAAAGGCCTGGAAAGTTTACCACTCTGTCTGTACCACTGGGAGCAGGTAGTGCATTACCTCTATAGAACATTACTTGGACTTAGCATCAAACCTTTTATGCGGTGAAATGTTGGTTTATTTGCAGTGAATATAACTTCTTAGTAGAGAAAATAAATCTCTCTGTTCCTGATTCAAAGGAGACCTTTAAGCTTAAGGAATCAAAATTGTAGCAACGGAACATAATAAATTGGTTATTTTTCACCTGGGAGAACAAATAAAGTCTCTTTAGGTAGCAGTTACATTTAATAATTCATTCTTTGGTGAAATTTTCTGGGATTAGAACAATTCTTGGATACTCAATTAATAAACACCTTTTTTTGCCCACTGCTTCTGATCAGTGAAGATGCTCTTCTGTCCTGTGCCTCAGATAGATCTGAGCAGATCAATTCTGGCCAGGGATCCTTCCAAGAAAAGGGGATCTTGAAATGCCAACCTTTTTTGTCCTTCCTGCTTTCTGTGAATTACAGAGGTGCCTTTGCTTCTGATTATCTGGGCTTTATAGAGGGCTTTATAGAGAGCCCCTCATCCTATCAGAGGCTGATACTTAAGCTTTAAATAAAATACAGGCGGGCACAATATTGAACTGTTGTTTTATTTTTCTTATGAGTCTCTTAACTGTTTATTTTTGATTAGCAAACCAATAGAGAAGCTGTACTCCACCTAACTAAATTTGAAACATCTCAGGCAGGTGTTGGGCTGAGAATTGATCGGAGTAGTTCATCCATAATGAGATTTCTTTCAGCAGAAACTTCTGAATTGGTGCACAGATGTGTTGATCTAGTAACAGTGGGGAAAGAACATACCTGATCGATGTTGTGTCGGGATCAGAAAGATTGCTGAATTAGGACTTACTGTAGAAATAATCCAGCTGTAAACAACTGGTTCTCTGTTCTGGATGGCGCAGGGCAGAGCACCGTCTCTGCGCCACTTTCTGTGCCCCCAGGCAGCATCTGATCTTTTCTAAGGGCAGAGAATAAGCACAATGCCATTCAGCCTGGCACAGTTTTGAAGCAACAGGAAACTGTCAGTATTTCACTAAATTAAGCGCTTGACAACACTGAACTTATAAATGAGAATGGAATTCAGTATTCTGTTAATCAGGCTGTATTAGCTGTAAGTTTCCTTTTCCAGTTTAAGAGACCTAAAAATCCTTCTTACGGACAAGGAAAATGGACAGCTTATCTACTTGGTTTAAAGCACTATTTGGATTTTATTTCTATTGCTAAACTAATTCTAAACTATTGCTTATTTTCAAATCACTTGCTTCATTACAGTGTCCCTCCAAAATGAGTAGGCCCATATTTACCTTCAGGTGTTTCGTCCCACGGGTGTATAGGTCTCAGGGAGTGAGTGGTGTTGTTTTGTGTCCTCAGTTCTTCAGACCACCCCTAGAAACTTAATTTGCTAAGGGAAGTGCTTTAATATTTTCTGAAAACTTGTGAACACCCAAAATGACCGGTCACCTTTTGACTAACAATTGCTATGAAATACCTCGAGATTCTGAGATAAAAACTGTTAGGAAATGACAAAGGATAGCTTTGAGGGGAGGTGATTGTTACCATTTATCTGCTTCTCAAATGCCGAGTGGCTTGTCCTTGTACGTCACAAATGTCCATCTCGCAGTCTTCCCTCACAAGGCTAGAGCATGGTACCAGCTGTCTTCTGCCTTCCTCCAGGTACACACTGGCGGCGCAGGACCTGGTGATGCGAGCCCGGGGCGTGCTGAAGGACCGGGGCTGGCGAATATCCAACGACAGGCTGGGCTCTGGAGACGACATTTCTGTCTACGTCATTCCTTTAATACATGGGAACAAGCAGTCGTGAAAGTAGCATCGAGCGTGGTTATTGGAAGGGGATCTTTTGGGGAAGGGCCTGTAAGAGACGATGTGTTTTGGATTATCTGACCAGGACATCTCCAATTGATGTAGTCTATTCATAGCTAATGCTGGAGGGGTATTTTTCTGCCCGAAAGGTAGGGCTCTGCACATAGACTATATATGATTACAGATAACCCTTAAGATTACAACTCCCCTATAGTAAAGGTTTTGGTGCTTAACGGGAATGAGATCAAAATGCTGCTAGCGTATTGTGGATTCTGTCATCCCTGCAGGTGAAGACCTGAAGTAAGAATTAATTTTTTCAGTTTGCCATGTAGCTTGGAAGAGCCATTTCAGTTGTGAAAGTAGAAGTGGGTATCAGAAGCCAAGGAGGCTCCTGAAGTCTAACCCCTAATATTCAGAGCAGTGACTTGGAACGCATCTCATTTAAAAATACTTTTATACATATAAATGAGACTCAAGTGTTTTCTTCTTCCAAAAAATTGCTTTCATGACTTGCCTATGGACAACTGCAAACTGATGTAATCCTTTGAATCCCCGTTTCTTCCCTCTGGTCTCTTCTTCAGTAGATTATACTCCTGTATTTTAGTAGGAAAACTGAAATTGTTTTTAGTGTGACTATGCCTGTTTACTGCAGCTAAAACAGCCACCTGCAAAATTGTCCAGGAGAAGTAGGTCACAGTCCTGTTCAGGTATGAGGAATTATTTGTCAAGACTCCCTGTTGTGTGTATACCATGCTTATACAGAGCACGCAAGCTCGGCGTTATGTGATGTTTACCTGGAGGTTCCGGTTCCTTTGGGATCAGAGATTTTCATTCTTTGAATGGTTCTGTCTGCCTTATCCTGTTGGAAGGATCTCTGAGCACACTGAACCCCAACTGATGGAAAAGCTCTAAATTTATTTGGGCTCCTGTGTGTATTTTCAGTTGGATTTCTACTTGAAGTGATGGTATTGTTCTGGTGATCTGTTTAAGGATGATTTCACTTCTTCCTGCCTCACTCATGGTTCAGCGTACCTTTGCCTGCTTGACTTGGTGATTAGAAGGTGACAGTTAATAACTTCATGTCCTCTTGGTTGTTGAGGACTGAGGCTGATGAGCGGAAGATCACTGTGATAGTTACAAGCCCTTGACTAGCTTCATCAGCTTTTTCTTAGCAGTACTAAGTCAATTTAAATACAGAAAATCCGAGGACA
Organism: Numida meleagris; assembly: GCF_002078875.1. Lineage (NCBI taxonomy): Eukaryota > Metazoa > Chordata > Aves > Galliformes > Numididae > Numida > Numida meleagris. The sequence continues at coordinate 33,488,440 of NC_034409.1, read as the reverse complement.
TTATCGGAGTGCGAGCAATAGTCCAAGACAGTAACAACTGAGCAAATCCGCAGCTTGACTTGGCTGCCTGTTCTGCAGACAGACAGCTCTTCACTTTACTGGCCACAATTAAAAACTAAATAAATCTGAAGGTTCTCATTTATAGGCAGATATGTCAGCTGGGGAGTCAGATTCAGCCTGTATTGTCCCAGACCTCATTCTTTTGGAGCTGCTAATCTGACTTGTCCTTAAAAGCTACTTCTTGGATAGCTAGAAGACAGGGAGCTGAGCTAATTGTGGAGCACTGATGAGGCATCTCACAGATGTTGTATCCTTTCTAAAAGAGAAACTGCCAGCTCTAAGAGGAGGATACTGTGTCCTTGGTGTTCCTGGAGATGCGCAGACTTTCTCCTGAACAAGAGTGGCCTAGAGCTTGCCAGTTCTGTAATTTATAATGTGCTATATAAACAAAGTATAGTGCTGTTTGGTATAGCAGCCCAGATGCTTTATTTGATTGCATCCAAAGTACGTGTGCAACATTCTCAGTGGATTTAAAATACCCTTTCTCTAATTTCTAGACCCAGTAGGAGTTTCAGATTGAGATGAGCCTGCGCAGCGTGTGTAATGGCTCAGACATGCATCCAGCTGAGTGATTTTAGTCTGAGAACTGTTCCATGCATTCCCCAGTGGCTGCATGTGATAAAGCTGTGCAGAACACTGGTGTTTTATGTTCTAGAGCTCCAGTATCAATCATATATCTGATTATGTGTTGTCATGCTTTACCTGTTTGTACCTTTTTGTTTTTTCCACTTTACCTCTTTTCCTTTGTGCGCCTGGGTGAAAAGAGATTTGCAGGTTTGGAGTCTAGAGTATTTTTCACATGGTCCCACATATGTTTCAAAGTTCAAACAAGAGATCTTTTTGTGCTCTTTTTTTCTTTCTTTTTCTTTTTTTAATTTTGCCTAATAAACTTGTCAACATGCTTTTTGTGCTCTGTGTAAGTCCTGTTGTCTCTTTGCAAATGCCGTTGTGTAGTCCTTTCTTTAATGGAGAAACTAATGGCAATTCCTCCGCAGTCACATGAACAGCAACGAAGCTGGCGTTTGCCGTGACCAACTACAAGCCTGAGTCAAATATTTTTGTGCCCATTTATTGTTAGTCTGTGTTATTTAGTGTCATGGGGTCGACAAACATACCAGTCGTTACAAAACCGCTGAGTACAATGGGGTTGAATTAATTTCCAGTGCAATACTTGCCAAAATGTAAAAGTGAAATTTCAAGGCAGTGGAAATCCCCTTTCAGTGGTGCTTTTAAACACAACCCGAGAGAGATGGGGCAGCAGAGTGACTTGGTGGGACCAAACTCACTGATCAGTTGTCAGAGCAAAACCTGGCGGGCAGTGGTACGGCTCTGTGCATCAGCTTCCAGCATCTGTTGTTCATCTGAGGTACTGCCATCAGTCAGCCCGCTTCCCAGCAACTGCTGTGCCTGCCCAGGTCACGTTGTGTTAGCTGTGAGCCCTTCTGGAAAGGGCAGAGCTGCAGCCTCAACAATTAATATCAATTAGTATCAACTCCGAAAATTTTCAAGAGTAATAAAAAGCTTCCTGCTCAGATGTATGCGGCTGAAACCACGCTGTGATGCTTTTGGTTTTGCTTGTTTACAAGGTATCTGTTATATGTTTACAGTCTTACCTACTGTGAGTGGCTCTGGTATGTCTGTGGTTCCCTGCTTTGGTACCTGGGCTTTCACTTCTGCCTGCTTTCCTTTGGGGCTTCTTACACGCCTGCACTGTGCTGTGCTTCATGGCATGGTATGAATACACACACGCACCAAGGAGCGATACAAATAGGAAGCAGGAGCCATGTACTGGGGAGATACCATGTGTGAAGCAAGGATAATAAAGCATTTCCGTTCTCTCCATAACGTGCATTATTTGAGGAGTCATAGCATTAGAATTCACTGGTGACAGAGGGGAGCTGTGACCCACAGTGCACCTTTCCGTTGGGCATGGGATGGATGTCACCATTCAGGCTTGAAGCTGCTCCACTGCCCCGTGCAGCTCCTCAGTTAGGAGCGGGCCACTCAGCGCCAACTACAAAGTTTGGATCCCGGGCACGTCACCTGAGTCACTGACTGATCCTGGCGGCAATGTGGCTTTTTGTCTAAAGAAGTTCTGTTAGCACACAGCATTGTTTCAGCGCTAGCAGCAAGGAGCCTCAGTCCTGGTTACCTCTGTAGGTAGTACTCTCCATGCCAGTACATTGGCAGGTTACCATTTCTTGGACAAGAGCGAGGAAAGGAAGTGGCATGCCTTGTAGTTCAGATCAGTAGGCAGTGCCATTAACGCTGCCTTCTGCTGCCTGATCCAGTCCAACTTCTAGAAACTCAAAAGGAGCAGCTTCTGCCATTCTCCTGTGAGTACTGTTGCAGAGAGCAGTACAGCTGTTTCGCAGCTTTTCTCTCACACTACAGCTTGAAGTCATCTTTGCTTAACTTGATGAAGACAGTAGTTCAAAATTTCATCCACATCTAAAGTGAGGCACACAACTGACTAAATTAATGCAATGATGCTTCCTTTATGAACACAGAAGTCTGTTGTCTAAGAGGGCTAATTTTCATGCTGGAGAGAGCAACTGGTTTTAATACAAGGAATTTGAATGAGCAAGAGGGCTGACAACTAAAGGAAAAGCAGTCCTCATTTGCTATTAGCAGTGGTTTTCCGTGTTGGAGTCACTTCCATGTTAAAGTGCAACAGGGAGGTCTGTGAAGTGTGGTAGGAGCTGTGCCTCCAAGATAGTTTTGAAGAACTAAGAGCTGCGCTTGACGTTTTGGCTTTGAGCTTTTAGGTTGTAAAGAACACTACATGCTCCAAGCAAATCCGCTGTGTTCCTTCCTGCCTCAGCATTCCGCTTTCTTTTTTTTTTTTTAACATTTTGTGCAAATAATTTCAACGCTTGTATCAAACATGAGTTGCAAACCATATGGAATTGTTGTTCCTCGGACATTCTTGGTGTGTAAATAGTTCTCCATGTGTCCAAGATGAAGATGCAATGATGTGGCTGCCATAGAGAGAGTGACCAAACAATGCTGTAACTGTGCTGCTGTATTTCTACCTGTGATGTACTTGAAGGAGGATACCCTTGTCCACCTCCGCTCTCATTATTATCTTTTCTTTTTTTTCATTTTTTTAACTGTTGCTGGTGATGTTGTTTCACAGGTATCTTATTTTGGTTTGGTTTGTTTTTTAATAGCTGCCACTTTTTTTCTTTCCTTCATTGGACCAGTCATCTTATTTGGAGACCCATAAAACTGTCCAGGTTCTGTATGTCCTGAAGAACAGCGGACCTGCTGGAGGAAGATGTTTTGGACCAATGTACTTACGTTTTGTGACTGTGAAATGTTAATCTTTTTGTAACCTAAGAACAAAAAATGTTTGGTAAAGGGATATATTTTGTGTTTTTTGAAACTTTTCAGTGCAATGAAAAAAAGAGGAGGATGCTGAAGAAGTGTATGCGCAAAATTTTAAATAAAATTTTAAATTATATATATACTCATCCATATCTATAACCATTATTATTCTGGCTTTGTCATGAAGAGTATCTGAGTCCATGTGTATTAATCATGTAATACAGACCGGTAGAACACTGTTTTACCAGTGAAGGATCGTAGAATCATAGAATCGTTAAAGTTGGAAGAGACCACTAAGATCATTGAGTCCAACCAGCGACCCACCACCACCACCACGCCCACCAACCGTGTCCCTCAGTGGCACGTCTCCACGTTTATTGAACACCTCTAGGGACGGTAACTCCACCACCTCCCTGGGCAGCCTGTGCCCATGTATCACCACTGAGAAAAACTTTTTCTTAATATCCAACCTGAACCTCCCCTGGCACAACTTAAAGTCATTCCCTTTTGTCCTGTCACTAGTTATGCAGGAGAAGAGGCCGACCCCCACCTCACCACAACCTCCTTTCAGGTCATTGTAGAGAGCAGTAAGGTCTCCCCTGAGCCTCCTCTTCTCCAGACTGAACAAGCCCAGCTCCCTCAGCTGCTCCCCGTAAGGCCTGTGCTCCAGACCCTTCACAGCTTCACTGTCCTTCTCTGGACACGCTCCAGGGCCTTGATGTCTTTCCTGTAGTGAGTTGCTCTTGAGAGGTCTCACACTATTTAGCAGTGAGGCCCCATGAGTTGTTGTAGCTCAGAGGATGGTCAGGAAGAGCTGAGCTCCTGGAGAACTCAGCTGTGTGCTGCTGAGACTGTGCTTCACTGCTCGGTTTGCCAGTTGCCATGTTCTGACTCAACAAATTGCTCTGTGAAGTGATTGGACATCATCTCTGTGGTATGAAAAATTGGGTGCAAGTTGTGTAATGACAGTGTAGTTGGAATATGCTTTCTCTCCTCCTCAGTTTCTTAGGAACCCCTGTCTCAAATTCCCCTTTTAGTTTATATTAGAGTAAAACCAAGGGTGAATTCATTGATTCCACTGAAGGAAGTTGTGGCTGGTTCAGTAGCCAAAGAGGCAAATGAAGGTACTGCAGATACAGGACCCGACACCCCAGCAGTACCCAGCCATTGGGCTGGCAAGAGGAGATCCAGGTGCTTACTACTGTTTTTAAATGTTGTGCTGTAGCACAACTAGTTGCCTCCATTCTTATTTTACTTCAAATTCTGTCAAAAAGCAACGAAGACAGCTGTTCTACACTGCTCGTGTATGCTGTGTATGCCCCTGGCGTTCTCTGAGCACAACACCATACACAGATCTGCTGCACTCACTCTGGTTCTCCTTACTCTCCCATGAGTCCTACAGTGTATTGCTGCAGTCAGGCCACTCAGCCAAGTTTACAATTACAGTGTAAATACACTTCAGCAAGACTTTGTCTCCTCAGTGTAAGCTAAGTAAGTCAGCGTCAGCAGTGTCAGGCGACCCGAATGGAGCACGGTCCACATCACTATTGTTTTGCATCTCTTATGCTCTACATCCTCTAAGGTTGTAGGTCAAGTAAAGCTTGTTTCCATTTTTTTTTAGATAATAGATAAAACTCTTCAGATGTGGACATCTGTCTGTAATTCCTTTTGCAATAAGTGTGATGGCATGTTCACACTCTCATACTGAGCGCACTCAGTTAACCAAAGCTACATAAGGGAGCAATCCCAGTAATTTCTTATATTTTGTAGAGTTACTGTAAAACGAAGACCTAATATTTTGTCTTCTTAACGTGCCCTTGTACAGCAATGCACCTTCACAAAAAGTTCACTTCTTTATAGTATTGCACTGCAGCTTTTATTGATTCCAGAGTCACGCTCTGCTTTCCAGGAAGGCTTATGTAAACCAGCGTTACTGCACATCCTGTTCTTGTTACGAGGAAAGACGAGGGATTTCTTTTTTGAAGTCCTTCCACTTTGCAAAACAAAGGATGCCATAGCTTTTTAGGGACAAAAAATGATTTGAGGAGGAATTCTGCTTTGAGGACACGGTTAATAAAAGCTGTACGATCGAGGCAGACAGAATGCGTCTGCAGGTAGATAAAGAGCAGATGACTCAGAGAGCCCCGTTTAATAATTTAAGAACAATTAATCATAAATTTGAGGCTGCTGGAATGGTCTGCAGCACTGCCGTGTAATACTAAGGGAGAGAAGGAAGCAGCAATAGAAAAGATAATTAGATCTTTACTGCAGCTAACTCGAGATAGATTGTTTAGATGCACTGACAAATGAGAACTCTGAATCTTCATGAATTTTAGGCCACATAAGATCAGAATTACATCATTTTTCTTGGACATTTCAGTGCATAATTTCTCAGGCTCTAGAAAGCCAAAATGTCCCTGACCTTTACTCCTGAGCGTTTCTTGCCCTAAGCAATAGGAGGCGATCCTTTATGGTGTTCCCCTGCAAAGACAGCACTACAACCGGCTGCAATGATTTGGTATCACCCCTGAATTTAAGTTCTCCCTGGAATTACCAGTCAGTGAGGCTTTTTTGTTGTCTGGGGCAAGTCAAGGCCTTTCCCAACAGGCTGTACCCAGCACAGCAGCTGTCTGGTTCATTTATCATCCTGCGGGTGGTATTTTTCCCTCCTTTCTCACTGCCCTGTTCCTCTTTGGTTTAACACACTCTGTGGGGGCTCGCTGCTGGCTCAGGAGTTCCATGGAGCCCGTTGGTACCCAGCCCTCCCCACCTCCCAGCTCCGGTGGGCACCGTGGGCAGTGCCAGGGGAACCAGCAGAAAGGGAGACGATGTCTTTATGACTTTTACCTATTGTGGCTCCTTACTTCAAAACGAACTCACACTTACACGTAATATGAATTCTCCTACTTGAAAGGGGAACATTCAATGGCTTAGTTTGATTTTAGAGGGTTCTACGTTTGAACCTTGGTGGCCCGGCTCTTGGCCCAGTTCTCCAGGCTCAGTAAGCGCAGAGCTGGCCGGAGGAGCCAGAAATTCTGCATCTGAGCCCCACAAGCTCAGATGCAGAATTTGATGTGACAGTTGTCACTTCCTTCTGTAGTTATTGCCAAAACTTTTCAGGGATTACGCAAAAAAAAAACCCTGAAATTTTGCTTTCTCTTTAGGAATGAAAAACAAGTATAAGGAAATTCTGCAAGACGTTGAAGTAAAATTACAAGAAAAGGCAGTGTTTTCCCATGAAAGTAACTGCTGGAGACAAATGGCAAAGCAGTGCCTCATCACGCAGCACAAACTGTTCTCATTCCCTGCGCAGTACTATGTTCAGTGAAGGACGGATGTAAAAGCAACTGGCACACCTGCAGTCGTTTGTACTCCCTTCAAAAATTTAGACTGAGTCTGCCCATCCAGAGCTCTTAAATGCGTGTGTTAGTTTAATTTTTAATCCTCAGCCCCTCTGCAGCTGGAGAGCCTCAGCGGATGTGGGCTGCGGCAGCTGTTCCGCAGCACAGCACGGGATCACGGCGCGTCCTGGGGTGGGATACGAGGAGACAAGAAGCAGCCAAAGCCAGTTGCAGATCTCCAGGATCTGGAAGCAGACAAACCAATTATTGAGCAGGAAACTGCCAAAGAATACATGAAGAGTGGGGAACTGCTACATCCACAAGCAATTTAGACCTTGACTCTGAACAGCGCTCTCCTCCCCACGTTGTGCCTGTTTACTTTTGCTCCCGGGTTGGTACCGCAGCTAATTGCACCAAATGTCTCATTTCTTTTCGTCCCCCAGTTTCCCCCGGAGCTTTGGCAGTCAAATGTCAGCTGCATCTCAGCTAGAGAACAGGGTACTCCAAGGACAAGCTCCTCATACAAACTTATGCTGCCTTTTCCGAGGAAGGAGTTTGGGTTGCTCCCAGCTAAAAAAAAAAAAAGTTTACTTTCTGGTCTTTGCACCCTCCCTTTTACCACTGGTTTTCCACCAGCAGTCATTGTGCTTTATATCTGGGACTTTATAACATAAGAGATGAAACATCATTCTTACCCTTTCTAAACAGTTCAAATGAGCCAGACAAGAAGCAAAACACACCCTTCAAACCAAGTCTCGTGTCCAGACGCACAAGTATTTTATGAATGGGAAAAATATTAAACGCAATGCTCAGACAGTAAATGTTTCTGTGGTTACATTTTTCTGAGAACGGTCTTTTAGGGACGGTCTGGTTTGCTCAAAAAAAAAAAAAAAAAAGATTTACAGTTATGTAAAATTTCCGAGTCATGCTTCTCTGCTGCCCCTCCTGCAGAGCTTCCCTTCTCTGCAGGGGGACTCGGGTGCTCGGTTGGGAACTGGGAGGACAAAAGCCAACCAACCTGAAGCCCTGACGTTAGCTGAATGGCACAGACTGAGTGCTGATAAACAAGCGCTTACAGATGAATGCTTACAAAAATTACAAATTCAATATTCTAAGTACATATATGAAAAAAAAAAAAGGCACGGAACTTTGAACAGCAACTGAGACGTTGGAAAATGTGCTCTGTTTGTCCTTGTTCCACTGAAGGAAAACGGTGTCTGTGAATACAGCGCTTTGAGCTGTCAGTTACCCAGAATACAACCAAGTATACATTTGTGCTTCTGTTAACAAACCCTCCTCCTTTTACCACTAACGGAGTGATAGCAACACACCTCTTTCTCCCGCTGTTTCATTTCTCAATGGAAATCAAACTGTTCTATAAATGGAACTGGGAATTATTCTGTTTTGTTTGTTATTTGGAGGATTCACCATTCTCTGTGCTGAAAGTCTGAGGAATTTCCACAAGCCTGAGGAATGCACCAGCCTGTGGCCATCATACTGCTGGGCCCCATAAAGCCTTCTGCACCCAGCCATCGGCAGGCTTCTGAGCCTTCCTGACACGAGTGGAGACAGATTTGTGGGGACCTTCAAGGCTAAAGAGTGGCTGAGTGACTGAACAACACTAGGACACATCTATGTAAGCATCTAAGAAGAGAGTTAAATACTTCAGGATATTTGCAGCCAACTGTATCGTGAGCTGCATCAGTAGAGGGGTGGCCAGAAGGGTGAGGTAGGTGATTGTCCCCATCTGCTCTGCTCTTGTGAGGCCCCATCTGGAGTACTGCATCCAGGCCTGGGGCCCCCAGCACAAGAAAGACGCAGAGCTGTTGGAGCAGGTCCAGAGGAGGGCCACTAAGATGATCAGAGGGCTGGAGCACCTCTCTGTGGAGAAAGGTTGAGGGAACTGGACTTGTTTAGCTTGGAGAAGAGAAGGCTGCGGAAAGACCTCATTGTGGCCTTCCAATACTTGAGGGGAGCTTAGAAACAGCAGGGAGACTGGTATTTTACATGGGCAGATAGTGACAGGGCAAGAGGAAATGGTTTTAAACTGAAAGAGGGGACATTAGGGTTAGATGTTAGGAAGAAACTCTTCACTCCAGAGGGCAGTGAGGCACTGGCACAGGCTGCCCAGCGAGGCTGTGGGTGCCCCATCCCTGGAGGCATTCAAGGCCAGGTTGGATGGGGTGCGGGGCAGCCCCAGCTGGTGGGGTTGGAACTGGATGTGCTCTAAAGTCTTTTCCAACTTAAACCATTCTATGGTATGAGTCTATGATTTATTGCGGGGTTTGGGGGTTTGCACACTACCCAGAGCTAGGATTGGGAGCAAGAATACAAAATCCTGTAAACCTCTCCATATAGTCACTGTTCTGCTACTCAGGAAAATGGAAAACAGACTCCTCTCCTTCTGTCCTGCAAGCTACAGAGAAAGAACAGTACTACTTTTCTAGCAGTCAAGGATCTGCAACACTGCTACTCATAAGTGCGTGGTCTAGCTGTCCCATAGAGCTTGGTAGCAAGGCTTGAGGTATTCTGGGGTATGTTAAAAAGAGCATTGCCAGCAGGTCAAGGGAGGTGATCCTCCCTCTCTACTCTGCCCAGGTGAGGCCACATCTGGAGCACTGTGTCCAGTTCTGGGCTCCTCAGTTCAAGAAAGACAGGAAACTTCTGGAGAGAGTCCAACAGAAGCCCACAAAGATAATTGGGACCTGGAGCATCTCCCATTCGAGGAAAGGCTGAGAGACCTGGGACTGTTTAGCCTGGAGAAGAGAAGACTGAGAAGGGATCTTATCAATGCTTATAAATATTTAAATATTTAATGTTCTGTAAACATGAGGAAAAAAACATCCTTATTTTGAAGGTGACAGAGCACTGGAACAAGTTGCCCAGAGAGGTTGTGGAGTATCCTTCTCTGGAGATATTCAAAACCCGCCTAGGGAACCTGCTTTAGCAGGGGGTTGGACTAGGTGACCTCTGGAGGTCCCTTCCAGTCCCTACGATTCTGTAATCCTTCAATCCGAGGCTCTTCTCCTTGTTGTGCTGTAGCTGGCTCTCTTGAACATTGGTTGTTGTCTCACAACAACTGAGGAGGATTTTGTTGCTTTGCACCAATCCTGTGTTGCTCCCCACAGAGAATAAAAGTATCTGGAAAAGCAGAGACTTAAATTATTTATTTAGTGCTGCCAGGTCTGTAGTGCTGACTACATGGCAGCTCCCCCACCAACTGTTCATGCCCCCCGTGCTCTTCCCCAGTGCAGTAACACACCGTGTGCAACGCGCTGCTCTCCCGGGAAGGCAGTGCATTTCCAAGAGGCAGATGCATAGGAAAAACATTTGGAGGGTGTTGCTGTGGCTCTGTGCGACCTATGCTAGGATGAGGCAGAAACCTCAGCGTTGCAGACTTATTTCAGGGTTGTACTCATAAGGCACAGGGAAGCAGTGGGGGAGCAGAGCACGAGCAGCTCTGTTGCTTCGTGTGAAAAAAAACTCTAATAGCAATTAAGGGAAAGGAGTAGGAAATTAATAAGGCAGTAAAGATTCTTCCAAATTGGTCACAAACCATTGGTTTACCCCTTGAAAAGCTCGGCTGACAAGGATTCTCGCATCCCTTTGTCCCCCTATCTCTTTCAATAATCATCCTCCCTCATGCAAATATAGATGGAAAGGAGAGAGCAGGGAAAGGTTAAAATGGAAGCAGGCTATCTTTCATCGACATGGTAATTTCTGCTGCTTGGCTCCATGCCAAGCGCTCAGTGCAGCCACGAGCTGCCATTCCAACGTGAGTGAAAGGATCTTTAATAAGAGTGTAAATAAAAGCCAGGCTGAGAAATGAGTTTTCCATCCCAGCAATCGCTGGCCTAACCTCTGCTGTAAATAGTCTCTCGGAGCAGCACAGATGGAGTACCAGCACCTGGGGATCAAGGCAATCTCTGCGCAGCGCAATTTAAACAGCTGGGTACAATTGAAACACGAATTAGCAGGGACAGACTGAGGGATTCCATTTTGTGCGCTAGGTAAAAACAAATAATTCAGTCATTTTTTCCCCTTTGGAGGAAAAAAAAAAAAAAAGTGGGGTGAGGGGAGAACTTTTGACATGATCTGGTGGGAGGTGCTCTTCACTGCAGCTGTTAGATTAATTTAACCATGAGAATTTCCCACAAGGCGCTGTAAAAACAGAGCCCTAATTTATGATCATTGATTTAACAGCTTGAAAGTGATTTATCTGACCTCAGTAAAGATAGCGAGGACACCAGAAGAATGAGCGGTCATTCTGGGCTTTGTGTGTTTGAGATTGGCCTTATTAATTTAGAGCAGAAGGTCTGTTTCAACATCTCACCGAGACAGTCAAAGACAGTTGGCAACTGAGCCATTTTAAATACTTTTTTTTTTTTCTTGAAGCATTACTAATGCTGCTAAGTACTAAGAATTTATTCCACATGGAAAAGATCCTCATTAGTTAAGAAATGGTAAAGCTTCATTTAGAACTGCACACAAACAGACGCCTGGTCTGGGATTTGCAAGTTGCTTTTTCTTAAGTAATTTTCTTGTTGCTGTTGTTGGGAATCCGAAGCCCGCTGTGGAATAGAATTGTTAAGCATTACAGTAAATGAGAAATAGCTTTGGAAGAGATAAGAGGTTGGGACAAAGGATTGCTGGCTCCTGGTTTCTTTAAGTGTAGATTTCAGATACACCTAAATGCTTCATATATTTTACTACTTTTCTCATTCAGCCCTCTTTATAGAAGTTATAGAGCGTATCTGTTGACATGTACATACATCTAGGTTTTGTTTCAGACGAATATTCTTTTGGTTAAAATGAGTGCAGCAGCCACTACTGAAATGTCACAACTGAGTGATGCAATTTCATTGCACAAATAAGACGAGAAAGGCACAGGGAAAGGTGAGTGCTCTCTCTGCAGACAGAAAAACCATTTTTAAGAAGAGAGTGAAATGAAATACAGATTGTTTACAAGTTTACCTACGCCAGAAAATCTGAATACAGAATAAAGTGTGCTCACACATGCACATGCACACGTACAATAGTCACGGAGGCAAAATTATTTCCTGTATTTACAGCACCATCCAGGAAAATGGACTGGAAGCAGCTGAGTACCAATTTACCTTTCCACCTGGACTGACGTGCATTGGGTTAAACGTCACTGATTGGGAGGGCTGAGCATTTCGTTCGCTGCTGGGTTATGCTCAGCTTAAAAGCCCTTCTGCATGGACCCCAGAAAGTGACTGGGCTCTCTTCAGGGTGGGAGACAGAAATGTTGCGGGTTAGAATTTCATCTGCTGAGGACAAATGCTTGCAGTCATTTCACTCCTCTGATGAAATGCTATCTGACCTGAAACTAAGGTAGTGCAGTTATTCTTCATACAGTGGGTGGGAGAAGGCGCAAAACAATCTCTCTGCCCTCCAAAATATGAAATAATAACAGTTATTCTAAAAACTGAACAGACAAGCGTAAGATAATAGAATCCCAACTATGTAGAACACACACACCCCGACCTCATACACATTGTCAAGACAATGGAGACACAACTTCCTGTCTCACTGAAAGGTTTGGGAGGCCAGTGGCAACTATTAAAACAACACCAAAACCCCAAACAAATAAAAACAAAGTCGAAGCCTGCATTGTGGACCTGCAGAATACAGCAAGGCCCATGTCAAGCCGCACAGACTCTTGTCATCATAACACACTTGTTCCCTGTAGTAAACCACAGAGACATTAGGAGAATTCGATAATGTACTTATGTACAGTATTATTTTATTTAAATTCAGATTTCCAGGTAAAAAATAGGAATGAATAATGTGAGTAGCACACTAAATGTTTACACTCTGTTTTTACCCACGAAAAGAGCCTCTTAAATAAACAAATTAAACCTTCTTCACAGCACTCTCCTGCTTACCTACAGATCTTTGTTCCTCACAAAATAACAACAGATATTGCTTTCCACTTGAAGTCAGTTTTGGATGGGTTCTGAACAAATTCTGGAAGATTACAAGTAAGCACACGCAGCAGCACAGACATCAAGAATGCTTCTAAGTGACTGCTTTTCAACAAATGGATTTTGTTATTTCGATCTCTTCCTTTACCACTGATTTCATTCTAACAACACTATTGCACACATAGATGTAAACAAGTCTTACAGGTTAAAGTACAGATAGCCTTCACTTGACAATGCAGAAAAAAGCAACACACAAGACGTTATCTTTTTTAAGGGACATATTCCTCGTGATATACGGAATGCTGCTCATCCCAGAGTTCTCCTATTTAAAATTCTTAAAGATGATTCAATTGGCATTTCAGGGTCTAAACAATAAATACATCCACAGCTTCAGAAATGACACTTGGGGGTTTGCCAGACTCAGATTATGTTCTGTAAACAAGAAAAGCACGGTTCTGCCCTAGGAGTGAACAGAGTAAATAGAATAGCTTAGCGAGTGACTCTGTGCAATCTAGTCAAAATGCAGTGCAGCTTATAGCAAAGCATAATGTCCACAGAAATTCATATATTCATAATTCATTGTGTGAGAGAGAATTGGGAGCTAAATGCCACGTTTACTGATGTGGGTAGGATAATGGGCGAGAGGAAGCGCTTGGAGCACGCGAGAGAATGTGCTGTGAGAAGCAGAATGTGCGTCCAGGCGCACTGCTGCATGCACGGAGGGAGCCATGGGAGCCGCCCTCCCAGGGCAGAGGCCCACCAGGAGGTACGGCCTCACCAAGAGCTCCAGGCCTCCAGCACACACCAGTGCAGGAGAAGAGCAATTGCTATGGGCAGGGGCAGCATCAGCAGGAAAGGAACCTTGCACTGGCAGCTCACGTGTGCACTACAAGTGAAAAATGCTTATATGGGTGGGCCCGTTTCTGGGACATGGTAAACAGGTGTCCCAACACACAGTGACGCTCCACCCACAGCTTTGTAGCCGCTGTCTAACTCAACTTTTTTTTTTTTTTTCCTTCAAGAAGAGTGCTGTGTGTGACTGAACTGCCCTGATGACCCTTTGTGAGACCTCAGGGCCACCAGCCCAACACAGGTGGTGTCTTATGTCCCAGGGCAAGGCCAAGCAAGGGAGATGCAAGGCAAGTAGTGGTGACAAAGAGGAAGCCTGCTGAGGTGCCTGCTTGCCTCTTGCAGCTCCACCAGAGCTGAAGATGTGCTAAACACTTGCATTGCTCAGCAAGGAACACATGGAGGTATCTACCTGACCTCCAAGACTTCACAAGGCAGTGACCAGAGGCTGTACTGTGTTGGTAGGTGCCAGCTCCATGGCTAAAGAGGTGATGGGTTTGGAGCTAAATAGAAGAACATGGACCAGCTCTGCAGGGCCAGCTCTAGAACCAGCTCAGGCAGCCGAAGTGATTGCTCTGCTCATAGTCACTTAGCTGGGCATCCTTTTATGGAACTATATGTAAGATGGGGGGTTGATTACCTTAGCAGAATATTTAACATTATTTGAGATTTCCTGGAGACTCAGTTTCAATAACATACCCATCCTGATTTGGTCCTTATAAAAAAACAAAGCTGTTAATTATTAGTCAGGTGTACAGAATAATGCTTATAAATAAAGAAATAAGATTACTTCTCTAAGCGTAGTCTTGAGGCTGCAGGACTGCAATAAGGCAAGTAATTTGTGAACCTCACTTTGGCTTTCACAAGGATGCATCACAAAGTCAATGACAATTTTGCTCAACATTGAGTGATGGCATTAATAGATATAAGAGGAGGGGCTTGCTGGGTGTTCTGCTAGAGCGTGTTTATAAGTGATCAGTTGCTTGAGCGCAAATGTTCCAACAGATGGAAAGCAGTACACAATTGGCAGAGGAGAAGCAAACAAAGTGAGGATTGTAAGATCAAAAGATGTACGATTGATCTTGTTTACCTTTAGGATGAAGTCACCGATTCCTCTCTTTCTATGATGAAGTGATGACATGGGTTGACAAAGGAAAGGCAACTGATATCAGCTACCTGGACTTCTGCAAGGTCTTTGACATGGTCCCACACCACATTCTTTTCTCTAAATAGGATCAATATAGATTTGAAGGCTGGACAATGTGGTGAATAAAGAAGTGATTGTATGGTCACGACCAAAGGGCTGTGGTCAAAGCATCTGTGTTTGTCCAGGTAGAGGCCAGTCAAGAGTGGTGTCCCCCAGGGATCTGTCTTGGGACCAGTGCTCTTTATCAGTGACCTAGACAGTGGGATCGAGTGAACCCTCAGCAAGTTTGCTGATGACACTAAACTGAGTGGTGCAGCTGATGCAACAGAAGGAACCGACGCCGCTCAGGGACCTAGACAGGCTTGAAAAGGGCCATGGAGATGATCAGAGGGATGGAGCACCTCTACTATGAAAAGAGGACAAGGGAGCTGGGCTTGTTTAGACTGGAGAAGAGAAGGCTCTGGGAAGACCTCATTGCAGCCTTCCAGCACTTGAGGGGAGCTTGGAAACAGGAGCGAGACTGACATTTTACATGAGCAGATAGTGACAGGACAAGGCGGAATGGCTTTCAACTAAAAGAAGGGAGATTTAGGTTAGATGTTAGGTGTCTTTTGAACAAAGACTATTTGGATATGTGTTCATCATTGACTATTGCTGAGAAAGCCTATGCTAATTTTTAGCATGCTTTAGCATGTACTCCCCCTAGATGAGGATGAGCAGTAGTCCTTTAAAAGCAGGACCAAGAATGATTCATGCATGTATCCCTTTAGTTTAGTTAAGCTCTCAAGTTTCATGTGTTTTTCCTAGGCTGTTCTTTTCTGTGTTCATCATATTTTCTGCCCCCTCAGATTAATTGAACTAGGAAACTACAGAACAGCTAAGCTAGAATTTGCCAGGTAATAGAGAATGAAAAAAAAAAAAGTTCATTGATAAAACAGCAATATTTCTGAAACCAAAAAATGGAAACCTCAGAATCTGAGGCACAATAGGGACAGTAATTGCTTCACTTATGCTAACAGTTTTTATTAAATGCCCCACCATTACACCATATTTACATTATCATTACAGTGATAGTTAAGCCAGGCACTTGGCTGTCAGCTGAGGTTCCTCAAGTATGTCTTGAGAAAACACATTTTCCTAGGCTAAAAGTCCTAAAGATACATGTACTGATGCCACTGCATTACAGGGTCTGGGATTTTTGAATTATTTGAGCAGCTGAACCTGTAAAGCCTGGTTTCCTCTGGATTTGTGCCTATAGGATGAGTTCTTGTGGATTTGAAGGGATCAGTTAAAAGTGAAGTCTAGACTTTGCATTAGCCTAGATGATGTACTTTAAGAGAATTTAAAAATACTAAGTGACTGATAAAGCAAAACTGCTTTATAAAGGAGGACAAGCTTTTGAGAAAGAAAAAACAGACAAGCACATGACTATGGATTTAGTTTACCTTCCCATTTCAAGAGATACGTGAAAGGCTAAAATACTTAAAAACTACTTGGTTGCAATGTTTGGTGCATGACAGTAGCACGACACAGCAAAACAATGGTTAAGAAAAATAAGTTGTAAGACAGGATCAAGAGAAACAGTTGGAGAACATCGAGATAAACAGTTATTTAGGAGCATAAAATAAGAAGGGGCTCTTTTATTCCTTGCTGATCTTTTGCAACTGTCTTGAATAAACCTTCTCATGAGTTTACAAAATGTTTTCTTAAAATTAGTCTTTTTTCCCCTGATCACAGAAGTCTGTTTAGTGTGACTGCTCTAACATGACTGTCATTCTCTATGCCATATTCTCTGATGAGCCTTTGTATCTTTTGCCTTCTCCCCCTTTCTACATATGTAGGCATGGATGATATGTAAATATAGCTCTATCTCTACTTCATTGCCCCCTGCATGGGCCTTAGCTGAATCTCAGATATCATCTGTAATATTAGCACATGCATTGAAAAATATTCTTCTGTGGTTTTCTCAATGATCCATCAAACGTTTGCTCAGCACCAGCTCAAGTCATGTATTGATCACCACATCTTTGCACTTAATTCTTCAGGAAATGGGGAAGCTCTACTGAAGTTGCTAGGAAATCTGTACAGTTCTGTTCATGAATCATAGTTTTCAGATCCAAATCTATAACTTTTTATCTTTGCAAAAACACTTCTAGACCTGTTCTCATGGCAGCCTTCCCACTTTTCTTCAGAAGGAAGACCCAGTTACATACATGTCCTCTTTCTGATGCTAATTGTACCTTCCTTAGACCCCCCCATCTTTTCCTTCTTCTGGCTGCAGATCATTTTGTTATCTGTTATCTTTTGCAGTACACTCATCATGTTCACTGTTCCTTGGGTATCAGACACTATCACAAGTTTTTCCTCTTTTTTGCTGATGCTGCTTTCATTCCTCTACTTATCTGCTACTTCATTTCTTCCTTTTTTTTCCTCATCCTTCAGTAAGGCAAATGTGTTCCTCAGCTTTATTTTTCTTTCACTTGCCAGTCTCATCAATTTCAACTATGCGTCAGTGATTCAAAAGATCACTTCCACTAGTTGCCTGCCTTTTTCCAAGTGTTCTCTTAAGAGATCTGTGCTTGTAGAGAAAGAAATAGCAATACTTAACTGGAATTATCCACCACTATTTCTGCATAATCACAGTTAGATGACGTGAGGTGAGATAAGGGAATTGGCAAGTCCATAAAGTGTTTTAAAACATAAACAGAATGTGTGTATGCAGACTTACAGTTCCATATTTCTTATGACACACTAAGATAAGCACCAGTAGGATAATAGTTAAGCCGCAGTCAACTTGGTCATCAGAAATCGAGTGCAACAAACTAAACTTGCTTTGTTTGATGCGGAAATAAACTTATTGGAGAGAAGAAATGCACAAGTACTAGTAAGAGTGGAAGATTTAGAAATGTGTTCTACTAGAATTCATTTCTAAAACACACTTCCCAGTGTATATATTTACACCTGCGAAATAGCATAGGGAAAACAAATTCTTACTGAAATTATTTGAAATTATTTGTCATTATAAATTCAGTATCATGTTGATAAATAGAGAAGTTGCCTGAAATAAACAAAAGCATCACCAGAGATGGAAAGCAGTCCTATTGGAAAGAAGAAACCAAATTCAGAAAAGAGGGAAAGGGTTACGTTATGTGAACACTGAATCAGGAGATACATTTTACATTTATTACAAAGTAAGGGAATACTGCTCCAACAAAAATAAAAAACACATATTTTATGCAAGACAAATGAGATCATTAGTTTATGTTTGGAATTGGTCTGATTTCAGTTATAGACCTAGGATTCTCTCAAATGCGGTATTTCTTTTTTTAAAGAAAAAAAAGGCTAATGAAAACGGTCACATGGGAACGGTCAAAATGGAAAACAAGATCCATCAGCAAAGTTGTGAAAAAGTGCTTGAATAGAGTCATTCATTTTAAGAAAAGCATTTTCCACATCTATGTACAGATCTGTCTGCTTTTCAAACTGCATAATCTCTTGGAGAATGTAAGTCACTTTGTAAATACAAGAAGAAAATCAGCAGAAATTATTATTTTTTTTTTGCTCAAAAAGAAAAAACAAACAAACCAAGAAAAGTGGAATTACTGCAGGGGGAAACAATCGTTCTTTCTTCTTAGATTTGTGCACTTGTTAATGATTTGTTAATTTATATACTTCTTGATATAAAGTAGCATGTTCTAACATGGAGCAGTATTCATTTGCTATCCTGACAGACAGTGTAAAAGAACTCACACTTCTTTCCATCATTTGCAAACACCAACATAAATGCAATGATTTGCAATCCATCCTGCAGACTTGTCAATTTCAGGTTATATTGGAGTAAAAAGAAAAAAAGGTGGCGAGACTGGGGTAAATACAAGGGCAGCTCCGACATTAATGCCCTCTGTGTCCACGCTGTCAGAGGCGGATGTTGGTGATACAGCAGTAGAGGCTGAACCTTCCACCAATATCCATTCCGTGTTGTTGCCGTGTGACAGATGGCAGCAAAGGGGCAGGCTGACACAGTGGCACCTGACATGGAAGTGCAGATGGAGCAAAGGTGTGAAGTAAATCCACCAAGCAGTGGATGTGAGCAGAGCAAGGCAGTGGGTGATGCGTTTCAGCAGTGATGACAGTGGGTCACCCCCGCTGGTGCAGATGTTTACAAGCACAGCATGCAGTCTCTTGTGTATTGCTGGTGAAAATGCACAGCTAATGGTGGTGACTGTGTGGAAATTAGAGTGTTTTAGCTGAGAATTTGCTCTATCAAATAGCATTGTGTTCTTTGTACTGGTCGTAGTTTCCACGGAAATAAGTAGGAGGCATTACTTTTGGAGCAATGTGTTGCTTTTCAAGCAAACCTTTTTATTTTTATAGTTACTATGCACAGGTATCTCTGACAACCCCAGGTGTGATACTGAGACAGACTTTCTTCATTCCTCTATGTTTTTTCTACAGGTTTCAAAAAGCGTAGTGCGTTATAGGCACTTACATATAAGCCGAAAGGCAGCTAACAAGCTGTATTACACAGCAGTGCCCCTGAACTAGAAACAAGAAATGATGCTCTTGGTCAAGTTCAATATGTTTTAAGTACAGCCTAACAATCCATCCTTCACACCAATCTGTGGTTTAGGTGACAGTGGGGCAGGTGGCTGCAGGCTCCTCAAAAGAGCACTTAACAGTTTCAATAGAAAGAGTTTGTCATTTCTGCTATAGTTTCAAGCTACTTCTTCAAAGCCACTAGACTCATCTGCATACCATCCTGTTCAAGTCCTAGTTCTCTCACTGACTCCCCACTTTCACTGGGGGCAGCTGAAAAATCTCAGTCCACGTTCCCTGAACAATTCTGTAAATGGATTCTTTCAAGTGTTGAACAAGGCAAAGATTAAGTTCAGCTGATTATGCTACAGTAGGTCGCAGCAGAGTGTCCTTGGAGAGGAAGAGTAATTTCTCAGCATTAACTTAAGAAAAAAGCTGTTGGCACAAACACAGATTCTTAAAAATAAATACATCATCTGTGCAGAATGAAGAATCTAAGGAAATGAGCCTTTATCACAGCTTTTTTTTTTTTTTTTAAATGTGAGAACCGAACCATACCGCAGAATGATTCGATGGCCCATGTTAAGAGGTTAAGAGATAATTTCTTGCTGTAGCAGCAGCTCTGATGCTTCTGTAAATGGAGCCTATAGTCTGCATTGCTTCAAAGGGATACTGATCATATCCAGCAGTGGATCCAGCAATTATGCAGTTGCCTTCTATAGCCAAAGTAGACTTGCATGGAATATTTATTGTTGAACAAAGAGTTATTCTAATGCTCCCAGTAATCTGGAAGACAAAAGTTGCTGGAATTAAGATGAGAACAAAACCAAGTGTTTGAAAAGACAGTTTCCTTGCACAGAGAACTTGTTTCTTTTTTTTCCCTTAAACATAAATTTAATTTTTTTTAAAAGAACAAACAAAACTTTTGCAGTAGCAGTATTTGGATAAGCACCCCCAAACAGAAGCAATGTGCTATCCACAACCAAGGTCAATGATGATAGCAAAGGATAGCTTCAGTAAAACAAAAGGAAGCTGCCTTTCAGCCACATTGTAGCACAAATAAGATTGAAGTTGATTTGCCAAAGCCATTCTGATGTATGTGTTTTTTATTACAGCATGCAAACTCTCCAATTATGAGAGAGAATTGTCTTTAAATTATAATATCACCATACATTTATACTAGGTATTTGCCACTGACACAACAAAAAAAAAAAACCAGCCCAAGTAGTGGTGCAGACTGTGACTTGCACAATTTTTCTGACTAGCCATTTACCTCCTACTGAGTCTGTTCACAGTCCAACATACAAAGGCCCAGGAAAAAGAGCAGTAGTGCCATTGAAGAAAAATACGCAGCATAATTACCTTTCAGCAGCTGCCACTGCTCCTCCAATCCTTCCCAAGCCATTCCAGTAGTAGCTGCCCAACCTTTCTGAGAAGTTTGCAGCAGCTGCCCAAGCACGTTTCACTCACCACCACCCTATCTGTATGGACAAAGCCTGCTTTTGCTGACAGCCAAAAGCTTTTGCTGACACTGGGAGGAGCTGTCTATCTCTGTGTAGGTTCGGATGGACAAACATTGCTATAGCTAGAAGACCAAAGGACCCTGTGCTTCTGTTAAAAAAGCTAAGGCTGAACGATGTTGCCAGCTGAAGGGCAGAAGGCCACCCAGATGCACAGAAGGCAATACCCACAAAGGGCTTTGGTGGTTGAACAGCTCAGGTCACACTCCATTACCAACATTCCTGTCAGATACATTAAGATGACCATCAGAGGAGATACATCCAGCAAAAACAATGACACCGATGGCTCATTAAGGTTCTAGAAATAAGTGAATCATTGCAAAGGGCAAAGAAAAGTGTCCCTAACTTACAAGTGGAAATCTGCCTTGGGAACCAGAATCAGGAACATTAAGGTTAACGTGATTTCTGTTAAAAGTGAAGACAGCAGGATATGAAGCCAAGGAAACACTAGTGATAGGTAGACAGGTATGCAGCAACTTCTTTTCCATAGACAAAACTGTGGTTTACAATACTGCAACATTATACTGTTAAAGATTTTATTTTTCTTGATCTGAGGAGGAAAAGAGTTGAAGGAGAACTCCGACTTTTAATTTTCAATTAATAACCATAGGCATTCTGCAGACTTTTGCATTACAGAAAGAGAAGAAGGATCATTACCATCATTAGCAATTCCTATGAAACAGAAGTCTAGTGCCCCCAGCATGAAGTAAGAAAAGCTGACTGTGCTGATGACCCGGCTTCAAATCTGGTTTAGAGATTAATGCAGACACTTAGCCACTGAGTAGGCATGGAGTCTGATGCTGAAGACAGCCATCCCCTAGTACAGCTTTGGCCTACCAGTACTTCACCTACTCTGTACAATAGCTGTATCTATTTTTTTTTTTCCCCAAATATCTGGATCCTTCTACATGGTTTAAAGAGACTTGCAAAACCTATAGCATGGTTCACTTCTACCACTTTTTCCAGCCAATTGTTCAAACTTTTAATTACTCCCATCAATCAAACTATATGGCAGAAGATACAACTAGATCTTCTGTGTCTCTATGTACCATTAAGATATCCCCACAATCAGTTTTCTTTGATATAGTTAAGTGCTGTGTTACCTTCCATCCTTTACTTTGATCTGCTGAATAATATGGCTTTTGTCTTCAGGCTACTCCACTCCTAACGCTCCAGTCTTTGAATTCTCTCCAATAGTTTCATTTTCTTTTTTATTTCATACAACCAGTCCACCAACATACAATGATCAAGTACTATACGATGGGAAGATCACTTTGTTCAACAGAGCAATCATCTTTCCGTGTACTGAAGCACTCTAGCAAAAGTGGCAGCAAGCGGCTACAACAGTACACTGTTTTTAAGTCTTTGCTTAATGGTATGTTGTTCTTGTGATGACTATCTTGGTCCATGAATACTGCCAAAATGAGTACAAAGCAGTTAACACAATACAATCTTGTACAGTATTAAACGTCAATGTTATGAGACCAACAATCTCATTCATATCCTATGCCAGGCAACCGTACTAGAGAAGTACGGTCCCTTAACTCATCTGAAGGATAACCAAAAGCATTATTTTAGATATACAAAATATAGAACAACAACAAAAAAAATCCTGTTTCATCAATGCTGACAAACCAAGACACTGTCGACAATGCTTCTAGAGATGGGAAAACAAATGGAAATAGCCTAAAGGGCTGTGTCATGAATCTGAAAGGGAGGTACAAGCATAAAAAGAGAGAAAGAGAAGAAAAGGAAATTAAGTGCTAACCAAATAAGATAATATCATTTGGTATCAGAAATTCTTCCAAACAAGCCACTACTAAAGAAAAGACAAGTGTCATCTTTCAGTGACTTCAAGCTCTGGTCAAACTACTGTCACAAAGACATTATCTTTTCCCATGGCCACAAGGTCATGGGAAAGGCAATTTTCTGACAAATTTAACAGGACTTAATTAGAAGGAAGGACTAGAAAAGAGGAAGAAAATAAGGCACAATGGGGCAATGAAAAGTAGGCAACTTCAGATGACGGTGGGGGCTATAGTGAAGTCAGTAAAGACAGTGAGATACCTCAGTGCTCCTTGCTGCCTTGGCTTGGTCTGAGGGCTTTGTGGTTTCAATGCATTGTGATTGAACTTGTCTGCAAGTGTGGTGACCATATTGCTGCTGACTTACAGGTAAAAGCATTATTTTACTCACAGTGAATTTCAAAGGAGATAAAGAGAGGGAAAGCCCTTCTACTCTACCATTTAGACTTAACTTGTAGAACACCAGGTCCACTGTATTGCTTTCCTGTCACAATCTCCTATTATCTATCAGATACAATCTCAGTGAAGTCTTTAAACTAGGAGGAATTTCTGACTGCATTAATTCTATTTTTATTTCCTGACGTTTACAAATAATTTTATATAACTGACTGAGAGTTACCATCTGTTATCTCAAACTACTTTTAGGTCTTTATACAACACATCCTGTGATGTAGCCTACTTTTTTTGCTAGCAGATATGGTACTTCACAATTGTCAGCATTAAGTATGTTGGACTGTGACTAATAAAGCATTTCTGATTGCTTTGTAACTGTAAGTGCTCCATGTGTACTGTCCTATCTATCACTGTGTCATATGCAGCTATCATTATAGGTAGGATTTTGCCTTTAGATCATTGATGATTGGATTTGAACACATGTAGAAAACTGCAAGTTTTGGCCTTGGGATGCAGTCGGCAGAGTAGACAGGCCCCAGGCAGCAGTTCTGTAGGCTGTTTAGTTGTGATGCTCACTCTTTGTCCTTCTGAAGGGAGGGGGTCTTCCTGCTCCATAGCTGCCCACAAGCTTTACTTCTACACAATTCAGTAAGAAGCTGTGGTGAATACCACAGAAATCTCAACGTTACCATAAAGGTTTTTGTGTATAAATGCCAAGCTTAACCCTGGCATGAGCTGACCAAAGCCATCTGGCCAGTCTTACACATGATCACACCAGCTAAGCCACACACACTGCGGGGCTTCCTGAAGCAGAAGATCCTAGTATACCTGAACTATTTGAGTGTTGCCTCTAAATTCAGCTTCAGTGAGCTGCAGCTCATGTGGTGGCTGCTGGGGGTTATCAGAGGACATTACACCCTGAACACCATTGCACTGCTACAGCAGCAGTGCTGCTGGTAGTACAAGCCTGGGGAAGGAAGGGTAGAACAAACTGCATAAATATTAAAGGGCCTTTGTTCTCTCTAGAGCTCGCACTGATCATTTTATTTGGGTTTTGATCACCAACACTACTGTTTATCTATTTTAAGCTTTGCGCTTTGTTGCCTTATCAGGCTATTTTTATTTTTCAATCATTTAAAAAAAAAAAGGACTGGTACAACTTAAGCACTTGCTTCCTCTGGTACCATTACCCATTTTCTATTCTACTCTAGCCTATAATCACGCACTAAAGTAGGAAAGACAGCAGGGGGGTACAGGATGTATGACAAAGCACGTACAACATCAAGGAGAATCATGACTAGAAAACTTTCTTTCAGGTGCCAGAAAGGATAAAGAAATTCATGAGGCTAGGGAGTTGTGGAAAAGTCAAGTCATGAAAGGGAACAAATACAAGGGACCTGGAAAACAATAGCAGACCAGCACACCAATAACATTTAATGTATGTAGCAGCTCTAGCTCTCCAACTGCACAAGTATACATACCATTTCAGCCTTATCTTACCTCGAGGCATTCTAGCCAAACATTCTTGAGTTTATACAGAAGTAACCTACTGTGACCATTTTTGACAGAAGCATTTCTTGTGTCCGTATTTAAGTTTTGCAGCGTGAAAGGCCACGCTGATACTGATGGCACTGACAATGGGCCCAGCTCAAAGGGCTACTGTTTCACTGCTACATTAGATTGCTGGGCTGCAGAATCTCAGCATCTGACAAAGCACAGTGTAAATTACATAGTTACACAACACAGCAACACAAAATAGGTATGGACTGTGACAATGAATATGCACATACTGACAGTGCATACAATTACCAGCTGGGAAAAAAGACATGAAGCACAAGCATCACATTTTCGCTACAGCCCATTGTATATGTCAACACCAGCACCATAAGACATAGAGCAGGTAGGTAAGTACCAAACTCCAACCACTGTAGATAACCTTGTTCCATCGCACATCATGTGGATGGCCTTGAAGTTGTCATTGCTAGATGGAAGCAGTGAGAACTAGGTGCTCTACAGCAGTGGACTGACTTTGCAGGACATGCTGAAGGGCTGTGTGGCTTATATAAGACCCTTATATAAATTATGCATGCTGGTATAGTCCTTAGGTACGCAATAGATGAACAGTCCCCTCTCTATAAGAGCCTGCATTGGCAAGAAATTTAGGAATACTTTTCACACTGTAAAGCACAGCTGCTGACTTGCAGCACAGAGGTGACCTGATAATCTGGAAGAAGCCCAGGGCTTCAGCTCCATGAACAAGAGTCAGACTGCATTGCTCAGCCCATGCATCTATCGCAGCATTTCACAGAGGACTGTACTTTGGCCCTGTATCTCCCTCAGCTCCTAAAACATGCTTTCAGTTTAGGAAGAACAAAAAGAATGCAGATTGTCAGCCATCTCCCTCCTTGGTGTCATCCTCCTCAAGGGAGGCTTCATGGTTCAGCTACAACATATCTAAATGTCATTCAAGAAAACAAGCAACAGGATCCATCCCGTTAACACTGAGCAAATGGAAAATGGAGCCAGGTGGTGGCTTTCTTACCTGAATTCGTACCTATTGAGCAGGCCATCGATTCAGCAATAAAGCTCTCAGAAGGTTCTAAAAGTCCCACAACAGAGGCTCTCAGAGGTGTCTGTTTCTCAGTTCATTTTTGTCCCCTTGGTGTTTTTTTCTTAGGCATACAGCCACACTTACCACAACACGAGAGAGGAACGTGTTTGCGTGCCTGTAACAGTTGCGTACATCAGTGACTGGTGCATTCTGCAGTCCTCTACAGAAACACAACTCATCTAGGGTATCATTTTATTGGGCAAGAGCAGTCCAATTTTCATTGAACTAAGGACACCACTTACTTCAAATACTGAACTGTATTTAGCTATCAAAAGCAAAGCTTTATACAACTAAAATGTGACATTAATGTAATGCATTTTAATTTTCCAGAAGATTCCGTCTTCATGTTCTTACACACACTGCAATACGTTGAAGCACAGACAAAATGAACAAACTGAAAATATATTTTATAAGAAGTCACGATCTCAGGGCTCAAAGTTACTGACTCCATTTTCTGGACCAGCTTCCCCTTTACAAGCATGGCGCAGAAACTTTCAGAGGGAGCCAAACATGCTTTAAACTGAAAACTAAGCTTCAGATGTAAACACAAGGCATCAGCAGCTGCTTTAAGCACACTAAAACCAAAAGAAAACCCAGGAGCATACTGATTTCTACCAGATAAACCAGAAACCAGATTAAAAAGTAGACTTCAAACCACCTGGAAACCTGTGACCGTGCTTTTTCCTTTGGTTCCACACTTAACTGTTTCTTCCTCGCAGGTGGCATACCAAGATTTTGCTTGCCTGAGATCAGAGGTCTTTGCACAACCTTCCAGGAACACATGGCATGGGTAACAGTGGGTTACTCCAGCAGTTCCTCCTGAAGTGGTAACTCAAAATGGGACCAAAAGCAGAACTACCCTTCTTCCTACAGCACACACAAACCTTCAGACAGACTGTGGGCTAAGTATTACCTTGTCTCATTCAGTGCCAGCACTTTCATACTAATTCCTTTGCGGGACAAGGCATAAGACATACTCGAAGTCCTCACTCCTTGCAAAGAACATGATTCAATTTTCATTAAGAATCGCTAGTACAAGCATTTACTTTTGTTAGTTTAATGCTCATTCTAACAGAGAAACAAAAGCACGCGGTGAAAAGCAGTACATATAACTTACCAAATGCACTGATATATTTCAAGTGTTTATGTGCTTATATACTTCAAGTGCCTATAGATGTAACTCTCTAGAAACTGGCATTTCCCCTTACTGTCTCGAGCTGCTCCCTGGTGTAAACAGAAGGTCTTGCCCATTATGTGTGCCGCCCAGGATCCATTAAAGCAGAAGAACAGAGGCAGCCTCAGTGAAGGCAAGCGTTCCAATACCAGTTTTGCTAGCATGGGAACACAGCACTCTCCTTGGTGACAGAGAGGGCAACTGCACCCTGCAGGGAAGCAACTATCCGGAATCTAAGATTTTAGGTTGATGTGTGCCAGGATCTTTAGAAGCAGCACTGACAGACAGTAGCTGGAGGGGTGAGCAGCTGGTGACTGTTCTTCACAAAATAGGTAAGACAATAGCACAAAAAGACATCAAACCAGGGAATAAGAGCATCTAAAGCTTAATCGTCTATGCTGTGAATCTCAATACATTTTTATTATTCCATGAGTCAAAAGAAGCGCTCAGAAAAGCTACGGAGGAACATTTCTTGCAGTACTTTCTCATCCAGCACAGCAAACAATACACAATAGAGATACTATAAACTAAATAACTTTACACAGAAATTCCATCAACTCAGCCATGTGCCTATTTTAATTTCTATAACAAATTCACACAAGAAGTTTGACTGAGTGAAACCCCTGAAGAAGAAAAGGGAAAAAAATTCAGCAAGAAACAATGCCATAGACAATAACATGCCAGCAGTACAGCTTTTTAATTGGCATGATGCAATTTTTCTTTCCAAACTAATTCATCAAATCACAATGAGGGATCACTGGATTTGGAAGATAGCAGCTACTCTTTCCATTTTAGGTTTTCACGGAATTTTCAGTAAGACCAGCTTCGATTTTGCCGCATCACTAAGATGAGGTTCTCCACTGCACTGAAGAATTAATCCTTTTTGCCTTGAAGCATCATGTCACAGCATTATTCACATAAATAAGCTATGCAAGTTGGACAGTTAAGCAATAAATACTATGACAAAGCTAAGTATGGACTTGTCTGGGCTCTCATTTCTATATGCAAGAGTGCTCTGAACTAAGAAATGTCTAGATATCCCTATTGCAGAACTATGCAGCTTGAACACAACTCCCTGAGGAAATCATTGTTACGTACCTGAAATCTACCAAGCAATACATAATTGAGTTCTACATGGACATGAGGACACACCACTGCACAACAGCTCACCAGCAATCTCCCACCCCAACCTGCATTATTTTAGTAGCTCTGTCTTATTTTAGTACGGGTCCTTGACACCCTCCTGAAGTTACAACCCACAGCATGAAGAACGGATTACTTAGGCAGCAAATGAAGTTTAAGGGAGATATTTTACACGGGAGGTAAACAAGTACTTCATGGTAGTGTACTGGAACATCTTTTCCTATTGATTTGCTCCCCCCAGAAAGAAAACACAAAGGCAGCCAAATCCTAGTTTTACTCAAGCTCCCTGAGCACAGGAAAGGAAAGCAAGATAGAGGACAATTTCACACCACCCACCTACAGGCACTTAGCTTAGCTGAAGCTCCTTCACCTCCCTTGCAGTCAACCTGCAGAGGCAAACTCCTCTGAAAGGACAATTCAGACCAAATTATGTTTGTTAGGGTGCTTGAAAGTGTGATTTACATCACGGATCTCTTTCTGCCACCTCCACTGAAACATGAACTTAGTGGGTTACCCAGCTGTAAGAGATGCCTGAAGGTAGATGGTGAAAATATCGCAACTTCCACAGCAAACCTCCAGGGGTTCCGTTTGCCAAGTGCTGTCTCTTGGGATGTGAAAAGCAGGCATCTATTGTATCCCCATGCGTGTTTCAGTTAAGGTGGGAAAATAACAAACAAAAAACCAATCCAGGGTATGTTTTAAATTTGTGATAGCTATTTTGTCTCAAAGAGAATACTTAACATGCTATTAGTGAGCATAAAATTTTTTTAGCTTTATGTTACAGAAGAGCTTGACTTAGCAGATAACGCATTGTACAGTATACAAATGAAGTACTACTAAATTAAACTTGCCAGCAGGAAGATTCCTCATATTCTGCAGGGCACTTTACATTCAGCAGAGGTGAAAGAGCAACCTTTATGTGTGTTCTAAATGCATAATGAGTGCGAACATTTAAAAAATGAGGCAAAGAAACAAATATCTCTAAGTTTACCCAACTCTTATCAATAATAATACATGAGAACCGTGAACTGGAGCCAGTGCTAAGACACCAACTTCGAAGTGCTTAGCTATAGCTTTAACTTTCTCTGTGAACTCAAAGGATTAACCATAACCTGCTTGCAGCCGGATCTCATAAGGGCTGAAAAATTAACTCTCAATTTCAGGAACATAAGAGACAGTTATGCACATTTATTGTAAATGTTTTAATGTATTTCACGTTTAAGCCATTGTAGTAAGTGATCGACATACTGAATTTCAATCAAAACGATACCCTCGGCCATCACTATGAACACACCAGCAATTTTAATTAATTCACAATAGAAGATCTACGGTTTCTTTTTCACAAGAAAGAAGTCACAATACAGAAATAAAAACCTCAGAAGTTCACCTAAAAAACTGCTAGCACCAAGCTGTACAATGACAGTCAACTACACTGTGAAACAATCTTCTCACTGTAAGGAAAGCGACAATTTACATACTTCTGTTAGATATTCAGATTTTTTACTATTCAAATAAGAGCATTTAAGATCACACATACAAGTTTTGCATACTCAGAACACAGAAAATACAAGTTAGTCATCACTCCGTCTTCACGAAATAGAAAATCCACCTTCCAGCAGTGCCATGTGAATAATAAGGTGAAAGCATTGGAAAAAACGCAGACGCTTGCTCTCCAGATCAAATTAAAGTGCTCTCCAAGCAGCGTGAAACTAATGGTTTCTCACCCAGGCTGCAAAAGAAGCAGTATCCCACTGACAGGGTCGGACCCCGCTCGTCCCAGCGGCCACAGCTGGGCAGGAGAGGAAAGGAGAAAAAGAACTGTTGCCACCTCAGCAGCATGCAATCCCGGGAAAACAAAGGGGATTCCCATTGTCATTGTCTTCATCTGCAGCTGATCATCACCAGCACTAGCAAGGCAGTAGCTTGCGCAGTTATCTCCACAGCGGGCAATGTCACAACCCGACCAACAGCACAAACTACTACCTCAGCCAGGCCTGGCGCAGCCGGCCCCTGCTGGGGGGAACGAGCAGGCAGACACCGCGTCACCGACAAACGAAGTTACAGGGAGAAACAGCAGGAAGATAAAAGGGCTCTGGGGTCTTTTGATGATCCTCGTCTCCTTTATCTGCTGCAGACATCAACCAGACTCCTCTCGTCTGACTGAAAAGCGGAGGGAAACCCCGCCCAGCTCCCTCCCCAGCGCTGCCCTTTTCCTTGCATGACCTGAAGCCGGCGGGCAGAGCTCCATTTATCAGATACGTTATAGACCCCAGCTGGTGCAGCAAAGGGCACGTTTAATTTCAAACAGCCACCGCTCCGCACGCCTATAACAGATGGGGAGGGGAGGGAGAGAGGGAGGAAGGGAAGGAGAGAAGCGGGGAGCAGCGGGCACGGCAGACAAACGCCTCCAGCCCGCCAGACCCTCCCTGCGCAGAGCCGCGGCCGCGGGCCGTCCCGGCGCTGACCCCCGCCGCCCCCCGGGGAGCGCGGGCTGGGGGCGCTGCCCGGCCCCGCTCTCGCAGCTCGGCCCCGCCGCGCCGTGCAGTGCCGCCGCCCGCAGGGCCGGGAGGGACCTCCGCGCCGGCGCCCTCCGCCTCTCCCGGGCCGCGGTGCCGGCGAGAAGGAGGAAGCCGAACCCTCGAGGTCGAGGGCGCCGGGGCGCAGCCCTCGCGATCGGGGAGGGGAAAGCGCTCGCCTTGCCGAGGCCGCAGACAAAGGGGCGCCGGGCGGCCTCGCTCCCGCCGCGACTCCGTCCCTCGCCGCCGCCCGCCGCCGCCTGTGTGTCCGGCCGAACCATAGAGATCGTTTAAGGCGGGGGGGGAGAGGGGCTCATCCGCTGCCCACGTGACTGGACATGTCACTCACCCGGCCGGCGCCATCTTGGGGAGGGAGGGGAGGCCGCTGCCCCCCGCTCGCGTTCAAGATGGCGCGGGCCGGCGGAAGGCCTCTGCTCGCGGGCGAGCGCTGCGCCACTCCCCTCGGCTCCCGCCGGACTGCGCGGGTGGGGGGAGTTACGCTCGTCCGGGGGATGCTGGGAGCCGGGAGCTCCCGCGCTCGATCCGGGCCTCCGTGAAAGACGCGGGAAGAGTCGCGGGGAGCGGTGCCCGCCCGCTGGGACCGCCGCCGGGGGGAGCTCGGCGCGGCGGGACTTCGCCCGGCTGTCTCAGTGCGCGGTGGGCGGAGGGGCGCTGAGGGCCGCGGGGCGGCACCCTGCTCCCGCCGTGTCTAACTACGGGGGGGGGTAGGGGGGGAGAAGCGCCGATCGGCAGCGCGAGGGGGTCCCGAGCCTGGTCCGGGGCAAGGCAGCGCTGCGGCCGCACCCCCCACGGAGGGAGTGTGCTCGAACGCTTTTTTGTTGTTGAGTCAAATCTGAACCTGAAGGTGCTTCTATTTTTAAATGGGAATAGACCCCAGTGCGATTACTCCGTACCAGAAACGGAGTGAACGTCATTACGAAAGCACACAAAGTTACAAGCACCGGCATTTTAAGCAAGTTCGTTTTGGCCTTCGCCACCAACGCATCTGGTGAACAAACTGCCAAAAATTGCTACCAATGCACGAGAGGAATTAGGGGCAGGAGTCAAACCCACAGATAAGGTACTCTGCAGGGATGCAGAGCACAGAAATAACCCCGCTTGCAGCAGAAAGTAAAGGAAATAGCATAGCCTTAGGTTTGTCAGCACAAAGCTACCGTCACAGCTTGGTCCCAGCATAAAACCCATGGCTTCAGGGACAACTTGGAGGAAGCCTATGACAAAGTCATGCTGGAAGGCAGCCAAAACACTGCCCCCTCAAGATCCAAAGATGGAAACACTTCATAATGATCCTGTAGTTGCCTACTTTAAAGTTTGTACCTGTGTTGACAACAGGGTTGATACTACATCGATTGCTTTTTTTAAAGACATTGAAACCAGTGACATTCTGCTGGAGGAAATAATCGACCATTTCTAGTACATTTATGAAGTATGGTTTTGATACTGACTGCAGAGTTGAACATTCTACAAGTCCTGATTCCTACATAAAGCCATGTAATGGTATTTCACACAGGGTCAGTATGACTTAAGAGCAATTCTGCCATTTGAGGTCAGTGCAGACAAAGCTAAATACTATGAAGAACTGGGTGCACCACGTAAGTGCAGATTCTACTCTGCTGTTTGTGCACAGATGAAAAACCAATTCTGAAAAAGAAACACAATTGGGAAAATCTAAGTGCTTATTAAAAAACAAAACAAAACGAGAAAAGTGACTTATTTTTAATAGTGATAAAAATAAGCAAGGAACTTTTTTTTTGCCTTATTTTGCACTTGTATTTATCTTTCTGAAAAGATTACTACTTTGTTAGCAATTATTTAAATGTTTGCTTGCAATTAAACAATAGCCTTTGTGCTAAGTTTGTCATCTTTTCCAATTAGGAAATGCACTTTACATAATTAGCAATTCAGTATCTTATTTTTTATTTTTTTTCAGAAAATAGTTCTAAGCACATTTTTCCTGATTATTTAACATCCCGTTAGTTAGCATAGGGCTCTATTTGGATGCAAAGTAGAGTTATATGGAAAAAGGCATTCAAAATAATTCTTTCTTACATCGATCTGTTTCAGATGTGTTGGATACATTCAGGAAATACAGTGATAAAAAGAGGACAGAACTGTTTGTAGCTACCATTGGCTTCAGCTTTTAGACAAAGTACATTTTACCCTCACAGATCTGTCTTATGCATGGAAGAGGAAAAAGCAAGCTGCTTTCTCTTTCAGCTCCTAATCTGTCTCCAACTTTGAACCAATTGTTTGACTTCATGTGGATAAAGTGAACTGCAAGAAGCTACTGCAATCAGACCGTGGTTTGGCTCTTCAAAAACTTGCTTCTCACTCTCTCACAAGGCAGGGCTGCATACTACTTCATCAGTTCACTTCATTCTCTCTAAGGCTTTGGCAGCAAACAACTGCTTAAAAATTTAAGAGATTAAAGTGCATACAGCTTTAACACAGGTTATTGATTTCATATTTTATAAGAAAATATTTAAATAAGACTTTTCTAAAAGAAATGTAAACATCTTTCCTCATTTGTTCTAGGGCAGTACTGTGCGCAGAGTCGAGGGATCATTTTAGAGGTAAGGCAGTGCCATATCATGCTACAGTGCCAAACCAGGAGGCATGTTTAATAAGCATATCTGCAAGTAATAGTTCTGATGTACTCCAGAAAGCGGTTCTTTGTACATGTACATATGAGTAGTACTATGTGCATAATATTCCTGTCACTTTCCATGCTTCCTCATGAAAGAGGTTGATCAAAACCAGGCTTCCG
This sequence comes from Numida meleagris, assembly GCF_002078875.1. Taxonomy (NCBI): domain Eukaryota; kingdom Metazoa; phylum Chordata; class Aves; order Galliformes; family Numididae; genus Numida; species Numida meleagris. Next base: position 33,455,279 of record NC_034409.1, on the reverse strand, counting down.
TCTGTACATTTTAAAGGTCTTCTACTGGTGGCAATCCAGTTTTGACTGCTATTTTTTTTTTTTTTGTGGGGTCTCTCAATCCCTTCTCTGATATGACCTGATGTGATGGGGGGACGAAGGGAGAGTCCTCTGGCAAGGAAGCCAGAAACTTAAGCAATTCCTTGACAACTTTAACATTCCAAGAAAGAGCTAATAGTAAAAACAACAGAGAAGGCAATGCCAGGTTTCCCAGCAGTCTGTCACCCTCACCAGCTTCAGCAATCTTGAAGGTATCAGCTTTGGAAATATTACTGGCCATGGCCAAGTCACTTAGCTCATGCCAAGCCTAAGGCAGATATTCTGTACACAGAGAGCAATAATTATAATTCCAGCTTAAAGACCAGGGTCTTCAAAAATAAAACACTGAACATTATGCTAAGAAGGCATCTGACTTAGAAGGGATTTTCTTTCTTTCTTATCTCTGGGCAACACCTCCTGAAAAACTAAAAGTAAACCAAAACAAAAAAACAAACCAACGTACCTTCTTAACAATATTAAACTGACAGGCGTAAGCTGGGGCCTTTGAGTATGTTTCAACTTTGCAGTATTTTTGATCAAAAATAAGATGGTAGCTGTATTTAACACATCTTTCCCGCTGGGAACATCCTTCTGGTGAAAACAGGATTATAGTGTTGACAAATGAGATTCCTTTAATTAACAGACACTGCTGTAAAACATGTTTTCAGAACTAGTTTTGATAGTGTTAATGACAGCCATTTTTACACGGGAGCAATTTCCTAAGGAAAATCATCAAAACATGGGAAACCATCAGTCTCCTACTCAATAAAGGTGGCAAAATAAAATGGAGAAAACTTACTGCTGCTTGAGTGCAGAATCTTACATTCACCTTTATGAACTGCATCTTGTTGTTCGGGAGACAATTTCCCCAGTTGAGATGTTCAGTATAATCCTGTTTTCTAGCATACTTGTAATACTGCTTTTCATGCAATTTCACTTTTTTTTTTTAATTGTAAAATAATTCTGTGTAATTCGAAATCTGAAGAGAGTTTTTTGTACAACCTGCCTACATCATTATCTCTGTGTTTCCACTGAATAAAACCTGAAGGCTGTAAGAAACAAGTAAATGTTGAGTTCTACTGTATTTATTTAGAAAGAATGAGTAGCTGTGTCTGATCTACTTTCCAGCATACACAAAGGCAGTAACACCACTGTAATATGCTTGTATTAGCATAGCAAAACACATTTTTTATGAAACATACTTGTGAAACTTGAAGATTATTTACTCCCGAAATGAAATTTATGTTTTACATGAACTATTAGTCATTTTTGTTGGAGTTGCACTTGCCCTGATAAGCAAAATACTGTGTAGACAAACAGGTGTCCTTGCTCCCAAAATTTACACTGAAGAAAAGTGCACACCAGGAAAGTACTGTCAGAAAAAGAGGGGCAGAAAACCCAGGGGTGAAGAAAGAGTACTAGTATACCTGACCATTCTTCAATAAAAATCCATTATCCTAGTGTTGTTATTATGTAATCTGAAATTCCAAGAATTATGGACATACTCCAAGTTACTGGAGTCTGGGGATACAACAGAAGAAAATCCAAAGAATTAGACATTGTAGACTGGTGTCTTTTGAGATTGTCAGTGCTGATCATGTTTTTCCCCCCTTTGTGAAGTCAAAAAGTAGAACTTCCAATAAATTCAATGAAATGTGAATTACACTCACCGCTTCTAAAGACACTAAATAAAATACATTGTCGCATTTTTAAAACACAAAATGTTACTGGAAGTTATTATCAGGCTGTGTTTTAAGAGGATATTTTTTAACCTCTGCAGTTTACTACTTTGTAATATTTTGCTTTTCTGTGGGAATAGAAATATTCTGTTGATTAATACCTCGCTGATGAAAACTAAATGTGTACTTGTATAGATGTAACCCATGTCTGTCCACTATCTTGGATTCCAATTTATACAAAACCCACATCATAGCTATGTTATTTGTAACTTTCTGACACTTTGGAAACGGTATGTTTGTTTTCTTCTGTTTTAATCAGCAGCAGTATCTGGAACTTCTAAATGATTCTTTGTAGATAGAGTGCTGACTAGGACTTGTATTTGCCATGTATAGAGAGATGCTGAGGAAAAGAAAGGCGCTGACCTCACTAAAAATATCTTGCATGAAAGGTTCAAGGCTGGCTATGAGGACGCTTGCCATTTGGAAGAAACAACTCAGTCTGTCTGTTGGGTGGAAAAAAAAAACACCCTGCAGAAAACAATGATAAACTGTTGAAATATCACAGATGCTCTGATTCACTGTTATAACCAATAGTGACTATATATTCCATGTGGCTTTATATGTCCTAACATACTGGGAATAAAATGACACCTGAGGATTGAGCTAGCATTCAGGGAGACCTGGACAGGCAGAAGAAATGGGCTGACAGCAACCTCAGGAAGTTTAATAAGGAGAACTGCAAAGTCCTGTACCTGGAGAGGAACAGCCCCAGGTACCAGTATGTGCTGGAGGTGACCCAGCTGGAAAGCATCTCTGCAGAAAAGGACATCAAGTTGAGCATGAGGCAGGAATGTACCTTTTCCACTAAGGCAGCAGTATCCTGGGCTGCATTAGCCATTACATTCCCAGCAGGTTGAGAGAGGTGATCCTTTTCTCTGTTCAGCACTGGTGAGGCCACACCTGGAGTACTGTGTTCAGTCCTGGTCTCTCAGTACAAGAGAGTCATGGACGTATAAGAGAGAGTCTAACAAAGGTCCACAAAGATGCTTCTAAGAATAACCTTTTTCGTAAGAAATTCCCTGCCATCTGTTTCTTCTTCTCAGAGCTACTACATGATGTTAAATCCTTGTGTACATTGCGACAAAAGTTTTTTCAAGTAATCAACAATCTAGATACGAGCCTTGTAATACTGTGGAAGACCCTCACATTTTCTCTTTGGATTCCCAATCCAAATTTCTTTTTAAGGTTAGGGAGAAGAAGAAAAAAAAAGTGAATAATGTGGTTACATTTGGCAGCTAATATTTATCTTCTAACTTCCGGCTGACATATTTCTATACACTGAGCTGAACCCCTTTTCTAACTGACTTCACTGACACAGTGCAGACCTCAGTCCTGAAAATGTCCATTTGTTTTATTTCACATGCCTAAGCAACCCTATAGACTTGAAAAGAACAACTTTGACAAGGGTTTACTCAATAGGTAATGTTAAATTTTTTCAGGAACAAGATTGTCTTGCTCGGAACAGATGGAAGAATATGAAATTTAAATACTCAAGAATGCTGTTTACATGAAAGAAGCTCTAAGAATATTTAGCAAAAAGTAAAAATAGAAAAAAGAAACTGATAATTCAAGTTGGAGGAAATATTTGAGTGCTGGAAAAAGGCACAGAAAAAAGAATAGTTCTTATTCACAGAAAAAAAATAGTCAATTAAAAAAACCTCTAAACTAAGTACTTTGGTTTTCAGTTCTCAAACTGTTTACACAAAAAGTATTTTGAGTATGGCCAACCTCCACTTGCATGTCCAAAATGTGCCTCAAATACCATCGATATTATTCATTTGATAATAAAGAGGAAAGGAAGGAAAGCAACCTTAGTGGTAATTTATTTCAAAGCCTTTAGAAGATTAATATCTGTGGATGGTAAAGTCAGGTAAGACACACACACACACACACACCCTCTTTAAAATAAAGCTGAAGATTTGCTTAATTAGACAGGATGAATCTGTGTTATCACTGAAAAAGCAGATAGAAATTAATTATAAACAAACTCATCCACAGTTTGGTCCGCATGCCTCTTTGCAGAATTTCTTGTTAAGGTAGCAGATTTTAAACCAAATTAATACCCTTTCTCTGCTCAACCTCTTGCTTTTCTTGAGGTCTTAATGGGCCTTGTCTTATGTTTCACTAAGTAGTAGGGCATTTGCAAGGTGTTCACTTTCAGAGTACGGATAATCTTATTATTTGTACCCGGGACTCTGGTCTACTTCTCCAAACAGGCTATTTTGACAAAAAAAAATCTATTAATAGAAGGGAAGGCGTTTGTTTCCTTAATGTAAAACGTGTTCTTTAAAAACTATTCACATTTGAAGATTAAGTTCCACACAACTTTGGTCAAAGAGAGATGTGCAAGATCTTGAAGCTTCCCTCTCTAAATATCCCTTTTGAAAGGATCACAAAACTGCAAGTTTATGGGAGCAAGCTATTCAAAGATGGGTTGCAAACATTTTTCACAGAGGGTACTTACAACCCTAATCAGTTCCTTGCAACTTCACTTGAAGCTCCTACAATTTCTGCTTCTATTCACAAGTACCAATTAACATCCTTTCAGTCAGCAAAGTGTAAAGTGAGCAGATCTAATACCATGATAATCATTTTTAATATCTACAAAGACTTCAAGGCCTAAAGGAAAGTTCTGAAGTACATAGAAAGGCACCTTTTTTTCTTTTTTCCTTTTCTTCTTTTCTTAAAAACATTTGACCTTTGTGCTTTCACATCCCAGGCTAAATATATGAACACAGGTGAAACATTTAGTGAATCGTTATTTCAAAAAGAGTTTAAATGCTGTCACAAATTTTATAAACAATACTAGTAAAAGTGTTTTGCTTCAATTGCGTACTATGTTAAATTGAAAGAAAAATCACATTTACTTAATGAAAGTTTTACTGAACTTCTAAACAAGTAGCTATCTTCAAAAATACACTTCTCATGGTTTTATATCAGAGAGTTTATAATTAAAAGGTTAGAACAATTTGGATTTAAAAGACATTACAAAACAAAGCACTTAAAATTACTGAACAAAGTATTACAGCCAAGTATTTCAGATATTTGAAATCCCCTTTCTTGGGTCATGACTCAAAGACTATGATACCTGCAAGTAAGGTCAAAAAAGACTAACGACCCTCAAGTATATACTTTTTAAAGCAAGGCTGCAACTACAAAAATGAATAGAGTTGAGTATAACAAACATTTCAAAACAAATATATTATGAAGTGAGGTATGGTAGTGTTGAAGTGCTACAGTGGATTTCTGCATATTCAAACCTATTCCAGGTCAACTACTTTGACGTTTGAGATCAGTAGGCTACTGCCTGCTTGCTGCAATCTTGTCATATGACCTCTTCATTTAGATGTCCAATGGCCAAAGAGAAGATACATTCAATTAAGCAAAAAACTCATAACATGATCAGATATGGACAAGCATATCTGGCAATTTAGAAGGCAAACTGTAAGTAAAAATGCAAGCATACAACTTATAATAAATACTTTTTCAAGCATTTAACATTATCAATATTTTAAAAAGAATTTAAATAATAAATGCAACTATTTTATACAGAACTGTACCATTTATTATACACACAAGTATTTCAGTTCCCTTTGTTTACAAAGGCTGGTTACAGATATATGGAATGTTACAGTACCATCTTGCATAAAATTTTAGTACAGTTTGTACTTCAAAAAAAGGGTGCAAAACACCAGCCTAATAAATCTGACTGAATTGAAATATTTTTAATTACATCATTAACACATACACAACAAGCTGTACATAAGCCCACTTTTCAATCACCACTTCAAGATACTGTAGCAAGTACATTAGATTATAAATGATTCCAACTACTCAGTTAAAATTATTAAACGTTTGCACTGCTACTCACTCTGGAACCTTTGAGATATAGCTTGTATTCATGAATTACTGAGCTCTTGTTAGTACAATTAAAAGGCAGTCAGCATTGGTTGCCAAGTACTAGCCACAAGAGATTTTCTCAGAGAAACTTCACCTGGGAACAAACATTTTTGGATAGTTTTTTCCTTCAAAAATTAAAAAAAAGTTTTATGGGGTCAAGACTCTCCGTTCTGTACCTTGGATGCTGGTGGATGCATGAAGTCCTTAAAGGGAACTAGTGCCTCTTTCAGAGCAGAGCACACTTCCGAGGAGGAGCAGGTGATACATTCTACTAAAGTCGGGTACAAGGCAATAACTTGTGCCCATGTGTTAGCATCAACTGCAATGAAGAAAAGAACAGATTAGATCACTTAGTACTGTTCAAAATTCTTACAGCATTTTAGTAAATAAATAAGTTAAGGACACATTCACATGCCCAAACACAGGTACGTAGTGCTATTGATACACTAAGACTTCTCTACAGGGCCCTCAGATATGACGTAGGATTTGCAGAAGAGCCACACTTCGGAAGCAGCAGGTGGAAGCCAGATGACATATCCTCAAAATGGTGTTGCGTGCTTGTGTTTCTACATGCGATTCATTCACTGTGTTTTCTTGGATGAAGAGCATCTGACAGTTTGAAGACACTACTTCTGTTAAGTCTATAACACATATACATTTTTCTGTCAGCTTTTCTCAGCTACTGATAGAAGGCAGAATTGGACACACATGTAACTTCTGGAAACACGAGCAATGGGGCTATCTATTAGTTTCAAATCATTCCAGACTACAAGAACTATAAAAAGCAGAGGGAGAAACTCTGGACCAGGGCACAAAATATCTCTCTGGTAACATTTGTTAGCACAAGTGAAAATAAACATTGTACATGAATCTTATTTATTGTATCACTTCCTTGTTTATCTGTTTTAACTTTGATTTCAAGAGAGCACAAAATCTTGATTTCAAATATTAATAATTTTATTACAGAAATAAAATAGGAGAAGTAGGAGCAAAGAGATTCTCTAATGTGTCTGGTAGCCCTCTTCATAAGAAAGTACGCAGCAGTTTTGGCAGTCCCTGCCACACACTGATCAGGTGATCTCTCACTTTACTAAGAAGGTTATGGGGAACAGTGCAGCTGAGCTCGCCACTCTACCCCTCTAAAACAAAGCCCCACCAAAGTAATGCCTTAGCTGCCTTCAGGGTATGCTAAGAAGGCTTTATGTTCTCTGGCATAGTTCTGTCCTCAGCCTCTTGCTCCTAGGAAACAGCAGCATCATCACACCTGCCTGCTCACTGATCACATCTTTCAGAAAACCCACCTACCTATGTTTTTCTGGAGAGTCTAGCTTATTTCAGGCTTTACAAGGTTTTTTCCCTTCCTCTTAATATCAAAAGCAGGGAAAGTAGAGGGAAGTGATATATATGCAATTCCATCAGAGTTGCAGAGTACAACGCAGCTAGTTTAACAAAGTATTAAGCATTATGATGATACTAATAACATGCCTAATAATGAGCATCTGATAACACATTGAATATCTGGAACTACAGAAAAAGGGAAACAACTCCTGAGTACAGACAGAAATATTATCTACTTGTCAGAAGTTAATTTAGTATCTCCCAAGTTTTCTGGTGGAACCCTGAGCATACAGTAGGTGCAGCTTACAGGAGGAACAGGGCACGTTCACATCAATGAAGTCACAGCCTCCTGTTTCAGTCAGCCCTTTAAATACATCTGTCAAACATTCACATCGCCATTCAGCATCAATGAGCAAAGATGTTTCTCATTTGTTTCTCATTATGGGGACAGGAGGTACTACAGCAGAAAGGCAGGGGAAGCAAGACTTCACGTTTAAGTGTTTAACAGCCTGCTCATCCATTTAATTTGAACACCCCTTTTACTGGGGAGTGCACCTACGTGAACGAGATCCACAGCAACCTAAAAAAGCTATAAAGAAAAGAAAGAAGACACAGTAAAACTAACAGCTATACATACGCTTCTGCTTAAGAATTCTATTCACATTTTATGGAAGTTTTGTTTGTTTTTAAAAGACACCATGATCTATCTAACACAAGACATCAGAAAATGAAGTTCTCTATTTTGTAAACATATCTTAGAACCTTATATTGTTAGGTATACTGGAAAATGTTTTTTCTATATGCCATCTACCTATACATAGAATACCAAATCTTACAGATTACACTTTCCAATTTGTGTGAAAAGCACTACAGGAAAGAATAAATACATCTTTGTGGCAGATAAAATTTTATCTCACTTAGAACTACATTATTTAACAATAACTTACCATTTTCAGGCTGAGTTTTTTTAAGTGAGTCTATGAGAGTACTGACAGCTTTTAAAACAAATATGATTTCTGTTACTTGTTGCCTACAAAGGGAAAATGCAAACAGTCAGCTACCCATTTTTGTCTCAAGATTATAAATTTTCTGTGAAACTTACATAACATTAAAAAAAATGTAATGGAAACAGCTGCCTACCAAAAAAAAGACATTAAGAGACCAAGGTTATTATTTGTCTTTAACTTTTCCACCATTATAGCTATTGCCAGCTAGGATGGCTTTCAGTTTGATATTAGAGACAGAGACAGAATATGTGTCTCAATCTGCAAATATTCATGATTAGCCGTAAAATGGAAGGAATCAGTTTCATCAGTCACAATCAAAAACTCCAAAAGCATTTCAGCTGAGGTTAACTGAAATCTAAGGCAGTCCCTGTTTGAAAGAATTTCCTTGTTCCCAGGGCAATTTTCTGTTTCAAGAACAATTACTTGAATAATGATTCACAATATTGCTATTTAGATATTTTGTGTTATTTGCAAGAAGACTCTCTACCTCTGAGTTTAGAAACTAGCTCTGCTAGGAATAAAGGGAAATTAGATTTTGGAACTATTATGTTAGAGATATCAGAAACATTCTTTCAACAACTGATAATATTTATTACTGAATTACACTCCTATTTTCACTGGAACAGCACTGAGTGTGACCATTTTTTTTAAAGCTTTTTCTAGTCAACACAAATTTGTTATATTTTTATATTTGAAACATTGATCATATACTTCTCAAAATTTAAATTTCATACATCCCTAACACACACCCATACACACAAACACTGCTAACACACAACAGACATATTTTGAATGCAGCCTTCTTCTCAAAAGGTACTGCTAATACCCTTTATTTCCTAAGGGCATTGTACATACCGTGGAAGAGGACATTTGCCACTCAACCTCTCATCTTCTATGTAGCGATGTAATACATCCTGTGACCTTTTCAAGAGCACAGAAAGTGCCATTCTAGAGATGTAGCCTTCTTGAGGAGTTGTGACTTTGTTACTGAATGAAAACTGGAGCAGTGTTTCAAAACACACCTTAGAAAACTCCTCTCTCAACCGAATATCTATTTCTGCTTCTGTCAAAGTAAAGCATCATATTTAATTGAGCACAGTGCATGCCAGTATGCCAGACGTTGCATTTGAATCAGTTATTTATATTTTGCAAAAAAGGTTATCAGTCCTGTAGTATTAAAAAAAAATTAACAGTGATATGGACAAATATTAAGAACACATTCTACGGAAAGGTGACTGTGCAGTATTCACAACAGTTCAAAAATAAAAGAATATTCAATACATTCCCTAACGTGTCACCTACTTAGCACTCCTTTAATAACAAAGTACGTTAAATTACATAACAAAACCAAAACCAAAAAATGACAGCGGCAACCCCAGTCCTACAACACCAGTACTAATATTTGCTACTGTACAATTTAAAATTCTTTTTCTTTCCAAAGAAAATACATAGAAATGTTTTTTTGTTAATGTCTGGTTAGCTACAACATACAGTTATGCTAAGGTCATTTAATTTTTAAGTACTGGGTATCATGTCTGCCTTACAATTGCCTGAAATTACTGTCAACTATTGCAACTGGCATAAAGGAAAACAAACCATGTAGAACATTCAGAAAAAAAAACTGTAGAAACACAAATGCAATATTATACATGATACTGACCAAAAAATAAGGAAATAGTAGTAATAAAAAAAATTGCAACTTCCATGAGACAATACAGTTTAAAGTGAATATATATGTAATGGAATTTCAGGTCTTTATCAGATTAAGTACTGTCAACATTTTTGTAACTGTCTAGCAGATTTAAACATATTTTTCTGTATCTTTTGCCATTCAGCTACCATACCTGTAAACGAAGATGACTGAGAGTGTATCGAGCCTTTATTGAGCATAGTCATTATTTGACCAACAAATTCCTTAGGAATAAAATTAGCATATGGCAGTATCTCTGTACTAATAAGCTGCACCACCTAAAATGAATTAAAAACATTTATATTGGTTTTCTGAAGATTAACATTGCAATTCTGGTAGGAGACAAAAGAAACATTAAACAAAGAGACATGCCTAATGGAACTTTACAAAATCTTCCAATGCTACTTTAAGAATTTGCAAATACATCTAAAAATTGTGGAATTGTGTGTAAGAGATTAAACTTAAACTAATGAAGTTATTTTTTCCCCTTACTTCTGAGTTTCTGAAGCAGTTATCACTCAGATTTCCACTGACATTTGAAGCATATTCTTCCAATCAAATTTACAGTTTTGAAAAGCGAAGGTTTGACAATAGGAATTCAATATTCTCACTGTCACATTAACAAATATATCACATGCTTACAGCGTGACATCAGCAAAACAGAACATGTGAGCTAACTAAACAAGCTGAAGGCAACACACAAACTGAAATGTTTTCTATCCTTGGTCTTGGTGCATCCACTCAGGAACAAAACGGGTTTAGATCTCTGTAAATTGATGCATTAGATCTCAGAGTTCTGCTCACTGCAGATAGAACTGCTCTTGCTTTTTTTGCCCAGAAATCTTAACGTCCCAGATGTAGAGACGACAGGAGACCAATCGCACAGATATTGCCATGCTTCTCTGCAGTTTCCTTTCCTCTGTGCACCTAATCCCTGGTCTGACACATCTCTTTATCTGGGGTTACTCCATGGCATCAGTCCCTCTTCACTCCAAGTATCATCTCCTCTCATTTTTCTTTGGCATTATCCAACCAATCGTGATTTCCCTTACAATTACACGCACAAAACATCATTTCACCATTTATGCACAAGCTTTTTAGTACTGAGAACACATCTAGATTGCAACAATGAATGCCACCTCTCAACAAAGAGAGCATTCACTTTAGGTTCAGTCATCGGCTTCCTCTAGCTTACAATTACCTATGTAATTGCTTGGCAATAACATAATAAGTAAGAATCAGATAACGGATTAGAAGCAGAAAGACATTCTGTTTTTTCCACTTGATACTGGTTTGAACTCAAGAAGACAAGAAGTTTTTGGCATGAAGCTTCGTAACTTTCTCAAAACCCCAAAGCAATCAAATCCTGAGCCTCTGAATTTGTCTCCTTTTCAAATGGAAAAAAACATCTCAGAAAAATAAGGAATGGGTAACTTTTCCAAAAATTATTTCAAAACTAAATGTCACCTGTGAATGTCACTACCTTGTGTGTTTGACAATATTATAGATTTACTATAGTCTCCTTACCTCAACATCAATACTCTCATTCTTCTGAAATTCTTGGATTGAGAGATTATCAGGAGGTGCACTAAACATAAAGAAAATACATTATACTTCTAAATTCACAAAATGCATAAGGAGCTAAGTATGGGAAAATGCATTATATTTGAAGTTATTACATGCATCAAGTTGGTACTGTTATATAAAAATTATTAACATTTTAGAATAAAATCTTATGAATAATGATGATAAAAATGGTTCAAAGGAAAACTAGTAAAACACTAAAATGAAGAGTTAGGGCAGTTAAGGACTTGCAACACCATTTTTCACACGCATGTCAAAATAATCTTTTTTGTCTTATATTGTGCAGAAGTCACAATACTTGCTGACATACATCTGTGAAAGTATCATTTAGGCATCACAGGTTCTTTTGATTTTGCTTTTCTTTTTTCTGACTACGCAGGATTTTGTTGAGAATTTCTTAATTTTTAGCACATATTCACCAAAAAAAAATTGTATTTTCTTTTGTGTTAATGAAACACACTTCTCATTAATGGGACATTACTCTGTCACTTTTGTTAATAACTGATACTTGTTCTCATTCTTAAGGAATTCTAGGAAGAGAGAAATCCATTTTACAGACAATAATTTTGAAGAATTTCAGAACTCTCTGCAATTCTCCCATTGTATACAAAAATCTATTTACAGATAAAATGCCCAGAAGTGATTCAACCATTAATTTTACCCCGTACTTTGTAAGATCCTACCTTACCTTCTTGCAACTTTGGAAATCTTTGTATCATTCAATAGGAAATTTTATGCTAGCTATCATTCACGAAGCTTTTTCTTGTGAAGTTCTATCTCATTTAGTGAGTCATTCTTTTTACTTACTGGAGTACCCGCTAAGTAGACTCAAATTCCCTTTCTTTTGCTGAATTATGCTACTGCTTGCTGAGTTACTGGGACTAGTACCTCAGTAAGACAGAAAGAGTAAGAGATTCCAAACGGCAATCAGCTATTTCTGCTGATGTGTCTTCATCAGTCTTTTAGTTTGGACCACATGTGGGCTTTTTGAGTTAATCTTTTAGTCTGTTTACCATGTTTACAAACTTTGGTTCAATTCTGGTACAATTTCTGCTTACAAGTAATGTTTTGAAGGCAGGGAATCAACCAGCAGGTTCAGACAAAAAAAATAGTAAAAAATAAAAATCAAAGAAGGTACTTCACACAACAGACTGACAAACTCTCAAATACAATGCTTATAATCCTGTATGATGGGATCTACCTGATCAAATCTATGCAGATTCAAATTAGTTAACCAAATTATTAAAAGAAATTGTGAGTCAATGGCTACGTGCACCACAGAAACTTTCTGAGCTACAAAAACTGGGAGGCTGAAGGAGCATATCATGAAAATATCACTCTGTGGTTACCTTGCACTCTTCATTAGATATCCTACTAATCCATCGGAAACAGCACACAGGTCTAGGTATCTGTCTGTTTTGACCCAGTTATGCTGTTCTTATTTTTCTAACAGAGCGGAAATCAAAATCCTCATGCCTCTGTCCCTTTGAAATGTAAAAACTACTGCAAAACTCATGGGGTTGTATGTTTAGTATTTCTGCAGTGTCTGATCTGCATGGAAGGTAACTTTATTAGAGCTAATGCAATAATCACTGCATTAACAACATTAATAAAAGAGCTGTAAAGAGCTGTAAAGAATTAATATAATTCCATATGTTAAATCCTCTCCTTTTCCCATAATTTTAGTTTTTGTCTTTTTAAATGATATTTTAAGATCTTCAAATTGAGGAACAGCTTGGAAGTGTGACCATTTGAAAGGCACAGTTTGAAACATTTGAATTACGATGGCGTGTGGTACTTGCTTACTTACACAACTTGCTGTTGTTGTGTATGTTTGTTTCTTAGAATGGGCCTTAAATTAGATGGTGCCTTATTTGCTCTAGAGAAGTACACAGGATGGTCACTACTGAAAAGGCAGGAAAATGATAGGGCCAGTCTGCCACAGTCCCTGCCTAATTTACTGCAGCATGGGCAGATGCAAGGAAAACGGTGCTCTGGGCTGAACAAAGAACCAAGCTGTTCTGCAAGCTGAGGAACTGGTGAAGTATGGCAGCAGCAAGCAGACCAGCATCCTTTGGCTCATTTCCAAACTCCCTCCTCAAAACTCCCAGTTTTTTCTCCACCCCCATGTCTCTCCAAGAAACAGCAGACGCATGCAGGGGGTAGTTCTGAGCCAAGCATGTGCTCACTAGAAAGGCAGCTGCCAGATAAATGACCATAGACTTGTGCCAGCCTTTTCCACATAGGGGTATACATCCAGGCCTTTGATTTTCAGGAAAGGTTGGAGCCTTCTAAATCTCATTCAGATGTGGTTTGTTTGGCTAACACCTTTTTTTTCCTTCTTTTGTTCTTTTATGATGCTGACTGAGTCAAACAGATTTTTACTAGGCTGGGTTCTTCTTTTTCCTATCTTTTGGGTACTTAGCATGAGACACCTGGATCTGAATCTGCACAACCACAGCTAATTTTCATTTTGGCAATTGTGACAGTAGGTTCTTGTTTGAAAATAAAGATACTTCCCTGCCTCAAAAGGATTATATTGTATTTTTTTATTGGTTTGTGCGTTAGGCTATCAGCAAATTCGGTGTTACATGTCAAAAGCAAAGAATAAAATCTTAAGTAGCTGTTCATTCTATACATTCTCTAACATAAAAAAAGATAACTATGCAAGCCCTTTAAGTAGACATATGAACAATTACGATGCATACGTATGCAGGTCATGTTGAATTACATGGAAGGTTTTCATTCTGACACTTCCCTGTTTATGAATGACTGACTTTCTGAGCTGAGGTTTACTTTAAAGAGGTTTTATGACCTTTCTGCTCAGTCATCTATATCTGACCTACCATATATGTCACAGATGATGCTATACTCTTGTTCATGTAGCAAATGACTCCCAGGTAAATAGATTTCTGTAAGATGCCTGTACGAAACATCTAGGGGCAAAAGCTTTGTTTGTTTGATGCAGTACAGCCTAACTGAATGGGAAGGGTCACAAGCCAGTGCAGATAAGAGGCAGTGTAATGCACACTGTAGCTCTGTGCAGGATTTTCCAGGTAAAGAGCTCCCAGCTGCTGCCCAGTGTCTAGGGAGGTCTTTAAAACCTAACAACAAAGAGCTAACAGCCACAGAGAGTCCTGCTGTGCGCAGCGGCACTCTGCTCTGAAGCATCTTTTTGGAAAGTATTGATTTAATTCCCTCATGTAAGCACAGACTTCTGCTCTAGTAAATTATATATATGCACGTTTGTTGAATTTTATTTTATATAATGGCTTGACATGCTTCTGTGAAAGCCTCTGGGAAAGAAGTATGATATTAAATAATAAACAGACCAGCCTCTTACTAGAAGACAATTTTGTATAAATTGAGTTATGTGAAATGTATTTTTAGATGTCATTTTGATTTATAATAAAAATCAAGATTATCAAGCCTTCTCAGCTGTAGCTTGCTTAAAGAAACAAGAATAACATCAACAACAAAACCCAAAACAAAAACAAAAAAAGCTGAAGCTTTTTGTTTGGAAGCTGTTAATTCTCTGTGGCAATAACTTTTTCCTTTTCCATTTACCTGGACGCTTTTGGCTATATTTGAAATTTCTTGTTGTACAAAGCTCCAAAGGCCATTTCTGCTGTCTTTGTACATTTCAAGCATCAGTGTGTATCTCATGTCATTCAGCTCCACAGCTAGTTTGAAAACCTATTCCTGCTTGAAAGAGCATGCAGGGGATGCTCACTATTTTAAACACAGAGGTTCAGAGATTTTTTTTTTTAAGGGTTATTACCACAGTGACTCTTGCCAACACCAACTCAATTTCACTGGTAGAAGCAATATTAGGAGATCCACAGATGTAATTTCTAGGACCACAGTGATTAGAAAAAATATGAGTTAGATCAGAAAAATGCTTAAAATGTTTGTTAGAAATTTAGAACACCAGTGAAACTGAAATAACTTTTTATCTCTCTACTCTAGGAAAATTTCTGGTTCCTCAGCCCAGTAGAGACTTGGATGATGTGCATACAAAAATGAACAAAGGTAGAAAGAAAAATCAGCCAAATCAGTTACAAAGTATTACTAATAGAACTCCCTATTTGTTCTCACTTAGAGGGCAGTGAGGCACTGGCATAGTCTTCCCAGAGAAGCTGTGGGTGCCCCATCCCTAGAAGTGCTCAAGGCCAGGTTGGATGGGGCCCTGGGCAGCCTGAGCTGGTGGGTGGCAGCCCTGTCCATGGTAGGGGGCTGGAAGTAGATGAGCTTTAAGGTTCCTTCCAACTCAAGCCATTCTATGATTCTATGACTATGGTAAAGGATTTTCAAGGTTTACAGAGATGCAGACATATCATATTTAGAACCATCTCAGAAGTGGTAAGTGAGCCCTGAAGAACAAGGGTTTGAAGGGCATGTTCAGAAGGAAAATATTTACACAGTTATGAGTGAAGCCTGGGAAAACAAACAAACAAACATAAAATATCCACTGATAAAAACCCTGGAAGGAGTAATGATAGTGGCCTTGAACAGCAGAAGACCAGATAACAAGAAAATTATCCTGCTGTTATCCACGTGGTTCCATGAACCACCAGCCTATTATTAATATTTTAAATTCTTTTGAACTTTAAAGCTTCTAAGTGAGAGAGCCAAAAAGTTTCATGCAATATCTGAGAAAATCTTTAATTCTGATTAAAATGCTGGTCCTTTATATCCCTTTATATATGTATCTTGTATATAAAATCGCAGAATACACCCTGGTCTCTTAAGAGAGAAAGCCAGAGTTAAGAAAAGACAGAGAAATTTTGGGGCATCGTAAATATTCACAGAAGCAATGCCTCCTTTACCTCCAGAGAATATTCTCCCATGCATGACAGCTGGCAAAAGATATTAATTAACTCCAACATGATTGTTTTTAGCAAGCAACATGTTAAGATGGAATTTCTGTGGTTAGAACAACTTTCAAGAAAAGTATAAATCACTTGTTAAGAAAAAGAGATTACACATTTGGCCAGTGTCATGCAGATGATAAAAGATAATCTTGATCTATGCTGAAGATCTCTTATAGTTTTACTTCCCTGGACTTACAAATGGTTAATGGCCAAAGCTGAACCATGGCCAATCTGGGTCAGTTAAAAACATGCAAAATGGATGTATTTCATCTTTTCCACAGATATTTTAGGAATAATTAATTTACAGCAAATAGTAGTATGAATTCCTGAAGAAACTTCTAAGTGAATATACATTCTCCCACAAAAACCAGAAAAATCTTCATTTTAATTTTCTAAACCCTACAATGGTATTGATTATAGGGTACTAGCTGACTTGGACTCCTGGAATGGAAGCTGGAATACTAACTGTAGCCAAAAACAAAACCAAAGAAGATACTGCAAAGATTATTTTAAATTAAAGAAACAGTGAAGCAACAAAACAAACATTTGGGGTCACTTAGATGTTTTTTCTGTGCACTTGATGATCTTTTTTGATTTCCTGGTCTTTCTATCTAGTATTATTTCTTTCAAGTAAAATCTAAGATGAAAGAAAGGATTTTCATACAATTGCATTATAATCCTACTGGTGGAATTCCAAAGCCACTCATTTAAAACATTTTTACTAACAGATATTCCTCTAAAATTAAGTTTCATTGGTATCTCATTTTTGTCTGTTTTGGGTAAGCTGCAATTTATTCATCACTAGTAAATACAGCTGTGTTTGGTTGCTGATTCCTGTGTGTTTGCAAAGTATGCACACACAAATATACACAGAATATTAGTATTAGATACAGAAGAACCCTGCTGTTTTCTATTAAAAAGTAAGATTAATTTATAACTGAAATCAACATTAATTTATTCAGGGAATTAATTTTTTCATATTCCACATTGTCCTTTAATCTGTGACACAATTAGATATACCCAACTACTGCTGAAAGCTATTCATCCACAGATGCTCACAGGGGGTGAAAATTCTTTACCCCTTCTGTGCAGTCTTCTACAATACCTAACCTTACCTACAGTAAAAGGTGTCCTTCATGTTTAACCTTTGATAATCTTTGCTGTACTGAAATGCATTTTTACCCACTGTAAAGTGAATAAAATAATTATTTGACCATATTCTGTCAACTTCCCAATAATGCATTCTTCTGGTTCAGCAAGCTTATATGTCAGATTGTCTAATCTCTAATCATTATCATTTTCTTTTTCTGATTTTTCTCAACATGCCCTCAACCACAGTGTTCCACTCTTGAGAGATTAAGCATATGTATCTGTCAGTCTGTCTGCTAATCTTTTCACAAAGTATTATAAATATAGCTAATTGTTTTCATCTTAACTGGAAAAAAAAATAATGCTGCAGTTCTGATCAAACTGAATATATATCAGTAACTCTTTATCAAATCCCAATCCTAAGGAGTCTGTTTAGAATTTCTTGACCTAATCAGAAAGGCTATGCCTTGCATTCAGAGCTCAGCTGAGCTTTTCCTTGCTTTGACACTTCCCTTCTTCAATGAACTTTTGTCTACTGCTCACTGAAAGTACACTTTTTAAAAGTAGATAAATTGGTTACCTCTTTTCCTTCATTCATTAGAGTCATCTTCAGGTATCAAGTAGCTAAGAATAAGGCTGTTTTTATTGAACTCTACTGGTACATCGTTTGACTACATTAGTGAATAAATTGCTTACAAATATTTCTTAGTTAAAAAAAAAAAAAGGAAATTGTGTTTACCTTTTAGTGAATAAAAAGTCTTCAAATGTATTGGCTAACTCCGGCCACATGCTGTCAAATTTTCCAGAAGATGCATGCTGCCTTGCTACTGGTAGTCCAATAGAAAGTACTTTGAGAAGAGAGGAAACAGCTAGCTTCCATGTGCTTTCAGAAGGACAGGAATATTTCAGACTAAGTGGTATTCTCAGTGTCTGCAAAATGGAATATCAAATGAAATTTATAGTTGTTCAGAGAAATTGAAGAATAAGATTTCTGCAGATCTCAGCAAGCATTTGAATAGATGATAGTACACATCTCTACATTTTCTGCTGGCATTTGAGATGGTCTTTTTAAAATATAATTATAAAGACTATTTACCCTATACCAACCGGCTAAAGCATGGGTCTGTTAACAAGTACAAGGTTAGAAGCCAGATCTGATCCATTACCAATTACACTAGGAATCTACCCACTAATTCTCTTTCTCTATATTACCATCCACCATTTCTGTGAATCCTGATAAACAGGCTTACCTAACATCTAACAGGTTGTGGGCTGTTTTGCCATAAGTATATTCTGGAGTTCAGTTCTGTATCTAGAAAGTTCTCCCAAGTGGTTCCAAAGTTTAAAAAGAAAGAAGAGAAGCCATAACCTTTTCCCAAAATGCAGAAGTTGAACTATGCACGTGATCACTGCAAGATATCTGGTTATTGCTGACTGTTAAACCACAGAAAGTTTAAAAGCAAAAAGAACTGAAATTCTGAAGAAAAGGGCTGCTATACAACTCCAGTGTATAGCAGATTAAAACAGCAAATTTTGGATAGAAAGTTAGCTTCAGTAGCTATAAAGGACACTCATTAACATGTTTAAACTAAGTTTATGTACCACTTGCCGTTCATTTACTCCTTTTAGCATTGTCATTCAACTGACAGTGAACTAACTAGGAGCTGATACCAAGACATCTTGGATATCTAATTCTTTCATTTATATTTCAAATACGTATTAACTAAATTTGGCTGTTATGTATATGCCCCTAATACCTTCAGTAAAGTTTCTGATTTAAGGAAAGCAAAGGGAGAGCTCACTCTCAAGAGAGATAAAATTATAAAAAATTTTGGCAATGAGTTAGTAATCAGAGCTAGGATCCAACCCTAGAGAGAAACAGAATATTTTCTTCTGATGCTTTTGCTCATAGAAAACAAATCTAATTCTAATATAAACATGAGCTTCAGACAAGTGAAAAACCGTTCCAGAAGTGTTTTCATTTACTGTAGTAGAGCGCATTATTAACAACTGTGAACTTTTGAAAAAAGCATTTTGTATCAGTTTCACCTATCCATTTGAAACAGAAGAGGAAAACAGCTGTATCAGTTTTGAAATCTATACATTTAGTTCATAACAAATTCCAAATAATACCATGCAACTATTTTAAATACATTTGTGTTTCTGAATTTCTAAGAAGGAATAACCTGCCGACAAACAAGTGATGACAAACAAGTTTAGGTCCAATATATTATTCACAAGACATTTACTACTACTTCCACTATTTGCCAAACTTGTTTGCTAAAAACAAGGTCAAAAAATTATGGGTTTGGCACTTTCACCTTGAAGGCACATCTGTGCACCCATAACATTTTATAGCTACAGCAATGACACATAAAGCCATTAAAAATAGCCCCAAATAATAACTAGAGCACACCTCCACAAAAACTGTATGCCAGTTTTGTCTTCAGCCTTCTGCTGTATTTACTAAGAGGCCTGCTTTTCAGACTCAGGTGCATAATACTTTCAGCATTTTTGGCCTAACACATTTGTTGATTTTTGTCCTAACACTGAAATACTGATTATTATATCACCCAGGTAAAGAACAACGCATACACCTTGAGCAATAGTGTTTGCAGCATCACAAGAAATAACCTCCTGCTCATCTTCATACACTATCAATTTTTTGCTTTACTGAAGCTTTAAGCTTCCTAGAAACTGTTTATCAACACTGTCTGAAAATAAAAACTCCATTAATTCAGAGCGTAAGCTGGACAATCCTTTACCTTAATAATGTTCTGAAGAACTTTCTCATTTACAACAGCTTTATGGCAAGCTGTCTTTTGGTACAAGTCCACAACCACTTCCAACGATCTCTCAGCAAATGGCACATAATTCAATGCTACCCATTCCGCCTAGGGAAAAAAAAACAGTAAATTACTGAACTGTATGTGTGAAAGTATTAATGAAGGAACAGAAATTGAATGCTTTGCATTGAACTCTCAGTTTAATGCATGCAAGTTTTGGTAAGAACACGGTCCAAGCAACCGAACTGCAAATACAATGTGGTCTGTCTATGAAAATGTACTCTACATTGAAGTAAAGTACATTTTAATAGGAGAAATATTGCAATCTAGGCAAGACAACTACATTAGGACAATCTTTAAGGAAATTTAACTCACCGGTGCAAATAGTTGTATCTAGTGTGATTCCATTGTGTTGCAGGACAAATAGAATAAGAAGAATTAATACATACATAACGGTTACCTCTTAGATTACACTGAATCAGATGCTCATGCTTAGTGAACAGCAAGAGTACACAGATTTAAAATATATATATATTATTGAGCATGTCCTATTTCTCTACAGCACATGCAATGCAAAAATTTGCAGCTTGAAGGAATTTTTCCATTCAGAACTATGGTGTTTTTCTATTTAATTTAGTGTCAAATATAGGAGCAGGTATTTTAGATGAATTCACTGGACAAATTCAGACATATCCATTATGTCTGGTGTCCAGAGAAGAATTTTCCTACATGGAGAAATACAAACTACATTAAGAAAAAAAAAAAAAGCAGAATTCAAAGGTAGCAAAAGAAGATAAAAGCATGTAAAAATCCTAATAAATTAACTTATTACACAACATGCACAGCAAAGTTTTCACAGATAGAATAAATGCATCCTGCTAAAGAATATCTGAAGCTGAATTGTGTTTACCAGCCAAATGAAACGGGTGAGACTTGTAATAAATTACCTGATTATACTTTGCATTTGCAATGTGCTTTGTTTCCAGCTGTCCATACTGTGGAGGCTTGCATGAAAATTCTACAAAGGCCAACAGCTGGTCAAAGATTGCAGGATACATTATCTGCATATTTTCTGAGCCCACACATATAGCCTATACCAAAAGGAAAAACAGAAGGTTGATATTTATCTCGAGCTTCAACACATAAAACTATGCCTCAGTACAGTGAGCTCCTACAGAAGAATCCCTATGTCTGTCTCTGCTATATCGGCTAATTATAAGGATTACTATTTTTTTTAGCTCACAAATGATTTTGCTACAGCACCATGATGCTAAAGCTGTAACAACACTATCAATATTAATTAACAATTAATTAATCAGTATTATTTAATAAATATGCAGAATTATTACTACAGTACCATGCAGGAAATTGACTATACAGGAGTAACGCTGCATAAAAGACAACGTATAGTTCTAACAGCTTAAGAATAGTAAGATCTGTTATTTCATTAAAAATTATAAGGATACTTGGCAATGTAGGTTTATTTACTAACATATATCTCATTTTGTCTAATAAAAGATATCTTTTCTTTACAGACTTTGCTTTGATATGACATATTTGCGGGTCATATAATTCTTGACTGTTGATCCCAGCCACATCTTCTGTAAGGTCTACTTTAAGGAGCATTTAAATCTCAGAAGTAATTCATACAAAGTTTCCGTAAGCAGTTAAAATCGTGTCTCACAGAAAGAAAGACAAAATCAGAATGATATCATTTTGGCATAGCTGAAACACATAGTCTTGTGTTAAAATTGGAAACACTTAGGGTGTCCTTAGAAGATGCCAGTGAAATATCACGTTGTCATAGTGTAATGATTTCCTATTGCAATAAAAATCCCAGGGAAAAGGCAGAGCATCTATTTTCAAAGTCAGATACAAAAATTCTAGGAAGCCATTCCAATTACCTTCTGTCATTTTAAGTCTTGCTCTTTCTCTCCACATCCCTCCTCCCAAAGCTTCAAGAAACAGTCTATTTATTGCTCCACAAAAAAACCTTGGTCTTGTACTGTCATTTTTTTTCTGGGGAGGAATCAAATTCTCTTTCCATTAACTAAAGACCATTCATGACAAGTTGAGGCAAAACTAACTCAAGGTGCCAACAGCTGAGAAGCTGTGATTGCAGCCTCCATGCTGGGGCTGTTACGAGCTATGACATTCCAGGGGCTAGTGAATATCTCCAGTCCTCAGCTGAGAGAGGGGATAAGCCAGCTGGGGCTGCAGGCATCACCCTAAGACCTAGGGCACCTTCATACAATCCTGCACCACAGCACTCCATAAATGGCCTTTCCCTTTTCCCCATTTTCCTGCAACTGAAAATACATGCCCTAATGCCCCAAAAGCTTAACCAACATTATGAATGTAGTGGAACACTGCTCTTTCTAAAAAGCTATGCTCCTTCTCTGGTGTTTGAGTCCAAGACTGTACTGACCTCAGAAAAAGATGGCTTGATGCTAGAAACTCCCCTGTGTGGCAGAACACTATGAGTTTAATTGCTGATCTGATGTACTCGACACACTGTAGAACAGTTTTGGCTGATGTGCTACTGCACCAAAGTCCCTGCACTAAATTTTAACAGCTTAATGCAAGATTGTATATGTAAGAAATAATTTTGTATAACACTACTTGGATCAGAAAGAGAAAAAGAACATCCACAAATCCCTATAGAAGTCTCACACAGAAGTAATTTCTGTACGCATCTTCAATATTATCCCTACTGCCAGAAGACTAACTTAGCATCTACAATGACAAAAATTCACACTAACTTTGCTATTCCTTCCAGTTTGTTAGATTTTTATTATTGTTCTTATTACTCATCTAGGATCAGTGCTCCTTAAGATGCCACTTTCTCTTGTACTGGTGATCAAAAGCAATAACTACTACTTATTTAAAGTTTGTGCATCAGTAGGTTCTTATTCTTTGCATTTTATGAAGCTTTTGTAAACATTTTATTTTACAAATAGAAGCATTTTCTGTCCAGTCTATTGATGATTTTTTCAGTTCTCAAAATTACCTAATATTAAAAAAAGAGAGTACTAGGTCATTTGCCATTCTATTTTGAAAAGTCACCTAACTAGAACTGATTTTCAAATAAGTTTATATTTCTGACTGACAGCATATATCTTTTATCTAAGCAGTTGAAAAATGCAAAAACAGCACAGCAAGCATGGAACCAAGGATGCTGAAAGTATCTTTAAAAGAGGTGCTTATAAAATAGAGTAATATTTACTGCATTGAGTGCACTTGTTTACATCCCTAAGTAAAGAGAGAGATAAATAAAAAAGTAATGGTTGGGCAGCCATGAAACACACACAAGCCCTAGAACAAAACACTTGGCTGATTGTTGTATCCTGTAAAAATTGATATGGTACTTTAGTTTTAGAAGTTCATGCTTTAAAACATCCTAGTACAAACCTTCACATTTTTGAATAGCTCAAATTTATCAAACACCTCCCAGTGCAACTATTGTCATGGAATTGTTATTTTTACAGCTCTCAGTGGCTAAGTCTGTACTAACTTTGTTGTAAATATAAACACAGCCTTGGGCACCACACCCACGGCTCAAGAGGTTTACATTCATACTGCCTACAGAGGCAGCATTCACAGTTATTTGATAGTAACCAAGTGTGCATCTGTGTTCTTCTGCCTGATGAGGCAACTGGCTCACCGCAGAGCTGACCCAGAGTGAATATAAGTAGGCAGTGAGAACAATCAGAATTCAGGCTTGAGTGCAAATTTTAGCTGATCTAATATGGTGAAGCAGGCACTTAGACTACAGCAATGAAAGACAGGAAAACAAGTTCTAACAATAAATAAAAAGGAAAGGAACAATGGATCTAAAATAGACTCAACACATGGAAGTCTAAAATAGGAACTAAGCTTGCCTTCCATTCCTGTTTTCTTGCATTATAATGTCCTTTGCTAGCACAATCACATCATAACATCTCTGTTAGACCAGTTAGGGACTCAGCTTTTAAAAAGTACTTTTTTCATGCTATTCCAACTGCAAAGTTGTTCCAGAGATTTTTACAAAATCGTTAACTGACCTAAATCTTTCTGCATCAACAAAGAACAAAACTCACTCTGATTCCGTATTCCAGAGAGATTTTGTTTAAAAGAAGGTAGCAAATATTTACATACACTCCTTTAGATACCACACTAGAGCCTGTGGGCACTCCTGAGTATTAATTCATTTCAACACAGGAAAAAGATACTGTGGCATTCAGCAAGACTCTTGCACAGATGGCCTTTGCTGCACCTCCGCACTGTCAGTCTGCCCTGTCATGTTAATTCCATCACACTACACAGCTGAGGGAAGATCATGAGACTTCACAGAACTTACCCACCTCCAAATATATTTTAACTTAGTTTTTAATGACTGCAATGCTGTTCTGTTAGTAATGTAACTATAGATGGGATAGGGTTTACTGTATGATGTTAGGGTGCCTAAGACTTCCTATCTAAGTCCTTATTTTCAAAGCCTTGTAACTGCTAGGCTAACATGTCTTTCTTTCACACGGGGATTTGCTGCAGTTGTTATTGCTGTTTAGAAAACTTCAGTTAAAACAGTTTATTGCCTTGACAAGAATGAGACTAGAAAAAAGATATGCAGTTAAAAACCCATGTTAAAAATGCTGGAAACTCTTTGGAAAGTGCTGGAAAATTTTGGAGCTAAGAACTTACAGATAAAGGAGACCAGAAAAGAAACAAGAAAATCTGAGAAACTGAAGAATCTGTGGAGTGACTGAACAGGGAAAACAAAACAGAAACGAAGAAATGAAGGCGGGGAGAGAACACAGGGCTTCAGCAGGTCTGAGCTGCTGAATGGGATGGGTGAAAAAAAGGGTAAGCCTGCCTGACTGGTGATCACTGGGGTGATACAAGTGGTCTTTTATGTTATTTATATCCTCATATACAACACTGAGATCTGACACCAACTTGTATTCTTATATCTCTTTCCATAAATACAGTCAGTTTTTAAAACCAAAACCTAAATGTACAACTGCAAGATAAAGATTTTGCCTTGCTTGTGGGGGTTAAATAATATGAGATAAGCCAATCTACACTAAGCAAAAAAACAAAGTACCACAGCACTGCTTATTAAGTAGGCACCATGCGTTCTATGAGCTGAATGAGACGGGATCTTGTCTGAGAATTTTAAAAAGGTATGTCCACACAGTTAAGTAGTCATAACATGAAAGCCCAAAAGGGAGCAAAGTCAGGTTGCACGGACACTTTTAATTCTGGCATTTCCCAAACAGTATGGTATTTTTCTTAAAGCAGTGCTTAATCTAAAGACATTATCTCATTCAGTATCAACTCTGCTTCTTTTGAATAAATATGTTTTCTGAATTAACAATCATTTTTGGACAATGCTTTAGAGTTTCAGCGAGAGAAGCATACTTTTCTGTTTTTACTATCCCATAAAAGGCCACCCTAATTTGATATTTACATAGTTGTTTGCATGAGGGGTGCTTTTTGAGTATGAGTTTGTTATGCAGAGATGCAGCATTATTCTTAAACAACTGGTTAATAAGAGGTAAGAAGGTAGTCTGCTAGAGATGTTTTAAGATGTTACGTTTTGTGTGAAGTCAAAGATCTCATGATCATAATTCTCCTACATTTTGTTTATGGCAGTACAGGGGCAACAGAAGGAATACTATTTGGAAGACTGTTTCTCCAGTTCCACGTACAGACTCTCAGAACAGTACAATACTTAAATATTAGATAGACAGGAAAGTGGCTATAAAAACATCGCCACGCTTAAGGTACTTCTGCAATCTAGCAAAAATGCATTTCATATAGATAACATCATTCCCTCCAACGCAGAACAGCAGGATTGCAACAGGAATGGAATTTTGATTGTTCTAAGACAGTACACTGTGCAATTATAAGTAAAAAAAAAATATAATTTAAGTCTCCCCACTAAAGCTCCAGGAAGAACTGAGACAGTCTCGTTTCCTTTTCACAACACATTTGAAGTCCCATTATTACCTTTTGTAAAACATCTAAAGCTGTAAGCACTGCTTCCTGTAAACTTGTCAGAACTGCTTCAGTGTAAGATGGAAGGATGAAAGGGGAAGCATCTGAACTGATTGGAACTGAAACTGCACCATGCAAAATGACACCCAGCTTTTGGAGATCATCCATGCTGAAACCAGTTTTGATGTGTTGGTAAAGAGCTGGGAATATCTGAATTAAAGCTGTAAGAAAAGGCTGGCTGGGAATGAAAGTCAATTTATCACAAGTAATTGGAGGCTTTGTACTTTCTGAACCAATCCTATACCAGCTGTTCCAAGCTGCCCACCAAAGATTCAAATCTTCAATCTCATCTGTTACTACAGGTAGTTCAGATCCATTGTATCTTCCCATTCTTTCTCCTATGGAGTCAGTTCTCATGAATGATCTCCCGAGACTAGTGGCAGTTGTCGCTCCTACCACCACAGGTACAGAAACATTGATAGCAGGTGGTGTGTCAGGCTTTTCCGAGTCTCGGACTGGAGAAACAATTTGTAAGATTTCCTGGAAGCTTTTCAGAGCAGCCAAGGAAACTTCATTATTTTTGCTGAGTGCCGCTGACTGAATGTGATCAAGAAGAACATCCCAGGCCTGGGAAAAGTCTCCTGTTCAAAAAAGAAGATTGAAAAAAAAAATCAGCTTGGTACTGGCTTGCTATTTACCTGCCCAGTCACTAATCTCTGAAAGGCTGTTCATGTACTTGTTTCTCTAACACAGAGAGATTTCACAAGGTCACCTGATGGTTTCAATGCCTTTTAAAATATGCCAGTTCAACTGTAGCCAAAGAGAATGAATGCAAAAGACAAACGCACAAATATAAAGAATGAAATATGAATGTTTATGCCAAAATAGCTAGCAATACATCATATGCATCACATGCCAGAAAAAAATGTTTTCTTTATTTGGGACAGGGAAACAGATTTATTTTTGCGCTTAAGAGAAGCCTGTTGATATCAAGAGATGTTAAGTATACACAAGGAATAAAGAATCAAATCTGTACTCATATAATGCATTTGTAAGGAATTGATTTTAACATGCTGATATAACTGTACTGTAGAGAAAGATTTTATCTGTGGAGTTTGAGATTTTAGTTCAATTTGGCCTTAAACTCCATTTTTTTATGTCACGTACTATTGATCTGAATAATTACAGTAGCTCTGTAACTTTTTATTATTTATTTAGTTTTAAATCAAGAAATTCAAGCTTAATATGGTTTCAAATACGTTACATTTCTGCAAATAACCAATATTCTTGATGGCT
Source organism: Numida meleagris (assembly GCF_002078875.1). Classification (NCBI taxonomy): domain Eukaryota; kingdom Metazoa; phylum Chordata; class Aves; order Galliformes; family Numididae; genus Numida; species Numida meleagris. The sequence continues at coordinate 33,427,940 of NC_034409.1, read as the reverse complement.
ATTAATACGTTGGGATTTCTATCACAAATGAAATTTAAGCACTTATTTCCATTTTTATATATACTAATCGTACACTATGGCATAGTGAAGGTATATTAATGTAATTGGGAAATATCTTTGCGAACTGTACATTCTTTATATCATAGTCTTATTTTTAAAAGTAATACATTACAGGAGTCCTTGCTGACTCAATTAGGAAAAGAAATGTTTTGAAATTATTATCAGAATATCTCTATTTAGAAGTCTAAACTGAATCAACACATGTATGTTGTTCAACTGTATGTGTAGTATTTCACAATAGCTTGGTAAACGATCTAATGTTTCATTTCTATAGTAAGAAAAAGAAACAGGGCAGCACCAGAGCCTGAGAAAAACGGAGAGGATTAAATAAAGGTACCAAGGAGTTATAGAAGTGAAAAGGAAGGCCTTAGAAAAAGAGAGAAGATTTTAAAGAATAAGAAGAAAAGATGGACCCACTTCAGTTAGGTGCAATTAGGACAACAGTAAAGTAACTCAAAATTACGTCTCTGTGCTAGACAATAGTTGAGGAATGGAAAGAAGGTAGAGTGAGTGGAAAAAAACAATCACTTGAAATAGCAGGTAATCTCAGCATCTTTTGAGTCCCACCTTTTCATTAAAACATTCCCCTTCTTTTTTAATCTATATGCTTCACTGATTTTATGAGTTCTCTTTACATTGTAAGAACATTTATAAACTTGACACGTGGAAGCTATGAAAAAGTTCTAGGTAGGCACTGTGCAATTTTAATAAGACCAGAGGAAAAGTATGTTCTGAGAACCAAAAGAGCACAAAAATTATAATTATCAGCCTACTGCAAGTTAAAGTTATTTGGCACTCAGAAATGTGACTATTGAAACTCAATCTCAAGTATCATGGCATGGAAGATGAAACTGGTAGTTAAAATTTTCGGCTGTAAAGAATTAAAAGCTCTGTAATTTTCATCACATTTGAGGTGAGACATAACATAACACACCTCTAAGCAAAGATTAAGATTTTTCCTCAGCTCTAACTGAAGAAAAAAACAAACCAAACCTGAAAGTTCTTAACTGTATCTTTCAGTAACTTTAAATCTATCTTTTACCTAAAGGCTGCAGTAAGTATCTCCGGGTATTAAATATTCTTGCAACTCCAGCCAGTGTTAATACCCATGTTTCAGCCCACTGTTTCTCAGCTGTATCCCTTGAATGATGGATGAGGATGTTGCCTCCTCCCGATTCAATCTTTTCTTTGTCAGCTGTAGTAGAAGATTCTCGAACCCTATCCAGCAGGTGAAATAAAACCTGCAACATTCAGAAAAAGAAAAAAAAAAACCAACAGTTAAAACAACATGGCTGTATTCATGGTAAAACAACAAAAATAGTAAGTTTTCTGTTATCCTATATGTAATTTTGTCACCTTGAGAATTTCCTTATTCAAAACAGTGTCCGCAGCAGCTAAGAGTAAGAATCAGCCTACTGATGCTCACTTAAGAAGGGTTAGAAACAGCATGATCAGAGCCACTGAGAACAGTGCCAGTACAGATCTGCAGATCTCAGATACCTCACACAGTACAACAGGCAACAGACTCAACCATAGCCTGATTTTTCCCTAAAGGCACAGACAACATGACTGTGATTTTAGGATAAGGACTTCTGACTGATCCTTTTAGAAAAGAGAGCCAAACAGAGGGCAAAGCAAAGCTCACTTTAATATCAGATCAGTTCAATCACATGACCCTCAAATGTCAACATATTTTTGCAAAACTGGAGGAGTCATTTGTCTGTGCAGGAAGGGAATAGCCCTTTTATACAACTCTTGCATAAGAAAGAAAAGACCAAGATGCAAAAATTGCATTTCATAAAATGCTTTAAGGGCAAGAGAAAATTTAAAAAAATAATAGTAAAATGAGGTCAGACTTCTACCACCGAACGTTATATTTCAAAGAATCTTAACAAACTAGCTAAATGATATTAAAAATAATAGCATGCAAATGTGAATATAAATGAAATTTTAAAATCCTTCAGTAGAAGCTTACGTGTCATACCTTCCATATCACCGTGTGCCACGTTGAGTGCTGCAACAAAGTTCCATGAGCTCCAATGGTGGAAAACAACGTCTGCCCAGCACTCTTTCTAACTGCAGGTCGGGGATCCACACAAAGTTCTCCAAGTTTGGCATAGAGACATAACCAAAGACAGTCAAATGGTGGTGCAGGATGAAAAGGTCTATTCAGAACCACCCCCTTTTCTTCTGCCTGCTTCTGCAACACTGCTTCTTCTTTGTTAAGTTCCTTTTCAATTATTTCACCTCTTTGGAAAAAATAATCTGAAATATTCCACTAGAAAATAAAAAAAACATTATATTATGCAATAAAACATTACAACATTCTTGATGATCATGAAATAAAACGTTTCTCATTTTCACATTTAAAAGTATTTTGCAAAGTTCCCTTTACTAATGGAAGATCAGCACATGAATGCTGCAAGGCGCAGAAAGTTGTTTCTTTAAATCTTACCTTATAGGCCATAGTTATATATTAGGTACTAGAAAGGGAAACAATGTATTAAAAACAGGATACTGGTGAAAATGCTTACAATTCAATACTATTTTTTTTTTTAAACAGTGGCAGGAAGATTAAAGCTCATTCAATTTACATATGATTCCAAATGACAGCATGAGACAGCAGTAAGAATGAAAAAAAATAGGCTTTGGCTTTTACTTGTAGAATGGACTACAAATAATTTCCATTAATTAAAAAAAGAAAGTCAGAAGCAGCATCTCTGTAGGTTAACATGAAACTCACCAATAAACCAATTGAAGTTAAGCTAATATTTAGCTCTTGATTGTGAAGACCAAAGCTTCCTGCAACTTCAACAACTATCTGCAGACAAGTACATGGCATTGTTGGAAGAAAGTCGGTCACAACCAACTGAAGACACTGGAATGCAGTCCGTATTAAGGACTCTCTTAAAAAAAAACACAAAAACAAAACACACACACACTCTAATTTCAAATTTCTTCAAGAACACAGAAACTTTTTGAATAAAATACGTCAAGAGATAGTATTATTAAATATATATACGTTTTTGAAATGGATTGACAAGATTTAAAATGTTTCAAATAAATGTTTTTTGAAATGCAACATTAAGTTGAAGCCTCAACTTGAAGTATGCAAAATAGATGGGTGGGTAAAATATATTTTTATTTAATAGGAAAGATGTGTATAATGGTAGTCATACATGCTTCAATACTATATGTTACGTTAGACAAAATCTTTTGAAAATATCTGCTGTTAAATACATATTAAATAAATACGTACCCTTCAGAATTAAATTATGAATACAAACAGATAAAATAAAAATGTAGTATGGAAAATGATTGTGAGAAGGAGTCCTCTAAGCAGGTAGGTTATCCAGAACCAAAACCTTGTTTTGTGAGAGACAAAATGAAGGAATCAAAAAAAAGTGCAGTGCAGTGTAGATAATGCAAAATAGGGAAGGCAGACTACTGCAGCTGCATTTCAATTTAGCTATGGGGCCTTTTAAATGCTTAATATTTAACACAGAAAAGAAAAATCCAAATGTTTGTAACACAAAAATTGAGTGTCCTTCAGAATACACATTCCAGGAAAAAAAAGTCAGAATATAGATATGCCAGCTACTTATTTCAGAATCTCAATTAAAAGCATCATTTTTTTTTCCAACTAATTCAAAATGAATATCATAGGTGGGCCACTTCTGTTGTAAAATAAGAGCCAACAGAAGATGGAAGCCAGAGAAATGCACACAGAACTTGACATGGACAATAACGTTATAACTATTAACTCTGTGTAATAAGATGCATCCTACCTATCAGGTATCCTACAGATACCTATCCTAGCACATAAGTATTTATTCTTGCTGTATGTATGGAAGAACTGTTTGTATGCTACTTTCCGTTATGTCAATTACACAATTCTATAAATTGAAACACACACAAAACTGGTGCAGTTCCCTCTCCACTTCAAAATTCCAGAAGTACGCAATCTTCAAGGACTCTACAGGAGAAGGAAAGGAGGCAGGAAATGAAAGTATGGTTATGCAGCTCATTTTGAAGAGCTGCATTAATGGGCAAGTAATCTCTTTTTCTAAATTCAAACGCAAGGCCATAACATTACCGTGTGTTTGGAGAGAGGTTTCAAAGTCCTTCATGCAAGTGGCAACAGGATAACAGTAAAATAAAAGTGTTCTACAAGAAAAATTACCAACACTGTGTCTGCTGAGTAAACTTGTTCATAAGATAAAAATAACAACACAAATTACGCTACTATCAAAGTGGTTATTCAAGTATGAAAATAAAAGCAGAACTCTTTCCACTGCTCTCACCTTACATGATTTAAATATTTTATTTTGATCACTTACCCTTGATCACTTCGTATTGCTCCCATGACTCCAAGGACTAATGGCCAACCAGGTCCTAAGCTGTCACCCTGACTCTGTAAAATCTGTAGCACACACTCCAACTGCTTGATCCTGATATCAGGATGACTAATGTTTGACAGTTCCTTGAGTGGATTCAGTAAAAGTAGCTGCAGTCTCTAAAAGTAAACAGCAAATTTTAGCATCCTTAATATGCTTTAACTGATTCATAATTATTTTTACATATAGTAAGTGAAACCATATAGTACCAATCTAAGAGTCCTAAGAAGAAGTTTTTAGAGTTAACCAAATTGCTGGAAGTCAGTGTCAGACAGGCCCTTCTAAAAAAACTCTTTATAAAGTATCTCAGCAGGAAATCTGCATTTTCTTTTCTTTTTTTCTCTCGGTCAGTTCTCCAGGTTCCTAAGGGAGCGACTACAGCATGCTGTTACAGCTGCATAACAACTATCATGGAACTTTATGCTCATCCAGCAGACCTTGAAAATATTATTCACTGAACCTCGGTAAAAATATTAGAATATTTTACTAATAATTGATTGAATAGTTGCGATTTAGAAGGTTAGGCCTTTTTTTTTTTTTTTTTTTTTTTTACATGCCACTACATCACATATATACATTCTGAAATATATAAAGCATTCTGGAATTGTTTTTGCACTCATGAGGGTGACCCATAATTTGTTCTAACAAACACAAATAACACTCAAGCCTTGGTACTCTTTGTTATGCATTTGAAAAAGGAGAGGGTAGCTCATTAGAATGCATAAGGTGATTTTCAGTAGTTACAACTGAATGTTACAGCTGTAGGCTTTATAAACTCAATGGTAAAATTGCTTTATGAATGCCTCCTATTCACTGAACTGTAGAAAACTTCCTCTAGGGAAGATTCTGATTTCATGTTCATAATAAGTCCCAGAAAAAGAGGAGAGCAGCTTTTCATAAACTTACTTTACCTGATTCTGTGATAATGGAGGATCGTGGCTGAATGTCAGTCCTGCTTTAATAAGAGAAGTTAAAGCTTCTGCTCCCCATTCTCTCATTCTGGAGTTGGGATGCTGACAGACCTGAAAGCATAGCAGTGTTCTGTTTGAAGGCACTTTTATTTAACCAAGATTTAAGTATATGTAATATACAAAAATTGGGCATTTAAACTGTAGTGGACATTTAGATACAACATTCTAGTAAAATATTTTCTACAACAATACAACAAATCTTTAAATGTTAAAATCAGGTTTAATACTAGAAAGAAATAAAAATAATTATCTTTTGGTCAGACATACCTTCTGAATAAGGAAGCAACAGGAAGCAGGGAAAGACACAGAAGGAAACAAATTGAAAACCACAGTAATTCAAGTCAAAACATTCTCCAAAAATCAATATGCTAACTGCTATTTCAGATACTGATGGGTTAAAAAGAACCAAACAACTCTTCAATGAATGTCTGACACTCTTAGGTTTAACTCAACCTTGAGCTACCACAAAATTCTAAATTTCATTTTTCACACACAGCCTAATATACATAATCAAGTAAGGAAGCATGACATTGACCAGCACAATATGTGTCTGCTCTTCTATGGTCTCAAACACAAAAAAGTAACCACATAGTGAATGTAAAATAAGCCTTACACATTACTATTTCAAAAACTTGACAAAATGACAGTAACATTATTTCACTCTTAAGTTTCAAACATCTTTCTTTCTCTTTGTCTCCTAGTTATCTGGGAATAATTGTTTTTCCAGTTGCTTTTTTAAGAAGAAATTAAAAACACTATGCATAGATTAACAGTAATTGTATTTGTAATCCTGTGTCTGTTGCCCTCAAATAAACAAGGTTATCGATAGTCTCACTGACCTTGAAACAATTATTTCTATCCATCCTTCCTGCCTGAGCTTAGCTAGTATGAGAATCCAATGTCTTTCAAAAACCAGGGCAAGATCATAAGGAAGGAAGGTGGTTTAGATTGGGCTGGGTTGGTGGACTGTTTCATTATTAGACACTAGCCAAACAGAAAAGGAGAACAAAGCAGAGAAGCTAGCCTCATGTTAAAAAATATAGAACAGAAATAGCCTGTCTCCTAAATTAACTCATTTTTGTTATTTTATATAAAATGATAGAATTTGAACTACATCACGGTGCTCTGAATCAGTTTACAGAAACAGGGGAGGAATTCTTCCTTCAGGTTGTGTTTAACTGAATTTGCAGCTGGTGCTTTCTCCTTCCTCACTGTACCTCAAAGATACAGGTTTAAATATAAATAATGCAGTACTTTAAAATAAATTGAAATAGACTATGCATCTCCTAAAAAAAAAAAAAAAGCAGCAGCAAATATCCATGATGGATAATAGTCCGAAAAAGAATGCTTACTATAGGAAAACATGGAGTCCCAAGGTGTGGATGGTGAACCTTATTGTCTTGGAAGGGAAAAAGACAAGAGAAAGATGTCTGCTTTAAGTTGTTAACCTTTAAGTATCCAATTTTTTTTTTCTCCTAGATACAAGATTATGTGGAGATGATCTCCATAAATAAGATCAGAGATAGCCAATCTTCAATACTGTTTGAAATAATGCACTGGTTCGAAGGAAGCATCTGATACTTTCTGGAAAATGAGGAAGAAAATCTCTCTGCTTGCACTGGGTTTATGTGACAAGGTATAGCGTGGGGGGTGGGAGTTGGGTAGGTGCCACAGGAATATCTTCTGTGAGAAGAGACCAGGAGCTGCTCTATGGTGAGCACTGCCTGTCCGAGTCAGCTTCAGAGGGGACTCACTGCTGACCAAAGCTGAGCTGGTCAGCGAGGCTGGTGGCACACTTCTGTGATAACGTATTTAAGAAAAGGTAAAAAAAAAAAAAAAAAAAAAAAGTTGAAATGTTGTGTAGCAGCTATTAGAGTGTGCAGTGAGAAAACACGAGAGAAACAACTCTGCAGATATCAAGATCAATGAAGAAGGAGAGGGGGGAGGTGCTCAAAGCACTGGAGCAGAGATTCCCCCTGCAGCCCATGGAGTACCACAGCAGAGCAGATCTTATGTGCAGCCCAAGAAGGATAAAGACTGAAGGAAGCTATATCCTATTAAGAATCTCTACAGGAGCAGGCGCCCAGCCAGATCTATGGTCCACGGAGAGATGCCCACAAGCCCACACATGGGCAGGTTGTCTGGCACAAAGTGCTTCCCATGTTTATGGAGCAGTCCTGAGGAACTGCAGCCCATGGGAAGCATCCACATTGGAGCAGTTCATGAAGGACTGTATCCTATGTGAGGGTGACCACACTGGAGCAAGGGAAGAGAGTGAGGAGGCAGGAGCAACAGAGAAAGTGCAATGGACTGGACTGACCACAGCTCCCATTACCCATCCTCTCATTGCTCATGGGTGGGGAGGACCCAGAAAAATCACGAGTGAAGCCGAACCCAGGAAAAGAGAGGGGCTGGGCAGAAAGTGCTTTTAGTTTTATTTTCTTACTCTGTTATTTTACTGTTACTAACTGTCAACAATCTTCCTAAAGTCATCTGTTTAACCCACAACAGTAATCAGTGACCAATCTCCCCGTCCTTATCCTGATCCGTGAGCTTTTTTCAACGTATTTTCTCCTCCTATCTTGCTGGGAGATGGAATGAGTGAGCAATTAGGTGAGCATTTCGGAGCCAGCCAAGGTTAATCCACTACAGTCCTTTGCTGTCTTTAAACATACCCCTGTTCTTGTATTTCACTCTTCTACCTATCCCTGTAGAGGATTAAAACTTTACAAGTACACTCTGTAATCTGGTTTTAGTTTCAAATTCAAAATATAAGATTTTTTCCTTGATGAAACAAATTTTTCATCTAGGAGTTAAAATATTTACTCTACAAATGACACCCATGTTGCTATTTTTATAATGGTATTCTCTTGAAGAAGCAATACAAAATATGACTTCACATTTATTAAAAACAAACAAGAAATCTTTGTTGGTATATCTAATGGCTTCAATCTATTCAGTAAATACATCTTAAAATCTCCCTCGATATTTGTACCACTTGAATCCAAAATGAAAACTGTTTATGTTACGGTAAATATAACACATATATGGTGTATAAGTACTGACAGCACTGTAAAGACAAAGTCAGTAAGAGCTGTAAAACACTGGAATTTAAATATTTAAATTAAAATTGTGATGCAAACCACAAAACAACATATATGAAGCAAAACATCTAAATACACTTTAGATTAAGAAAAACATTTACACTTTAAAAATGCGCTGCCATAAGGCAATACCTTATTGCATGCTAAGTTCTAGTGCAACTTATAAAAGCATTTTGTTACCTCCAGAAGATGACCCGTCAGAGGTCTCCAAAGAATCTCAATCCTATGCATGTTAACTAGTCCCGTTTCCAGTAATTTAGCAACGGCAAAAAGGGATGGTTCCTTAGTAAAAGAGAATTTGAACACATGACTTTGAGGTAACTTAGATGATGTCAGAGCCATTCACTACATTATAATTTGCAAATTAAGATGTACTTCCACTGAAGTACTCTTATTTCAAAAGCTCTTATCACAGCATTTATAGTCCAGGTAAGACAGCTGGGAAGTTTCCATGGCATCTGCAGTACTTCACGAGAAGCCACAAGGGGGTAGCAACAGCATATCATGATGAACATGTTTTTCATAATTTTTCCTGCTTTTCTCCAGAACCTTGTTTTTACTCTCATAGCCCTCCCTCCAACCAGTTTTATGACATATTTAACTAGAAAAACAGTCTCTTCCCCATCACAATTTGCAAATTTAAGTGTATATGAACAAATAAAACATTCAAGATTCTCTCTACCCTTTATCTTTAATCCACTTCATAAGTGCCTTGCAGAAACATGGTACATTTCTCATTCATCAAATACATATGCAAACATTGATTTGTTGAAGCTTATGATAAATCAATGAACACATATTCAAAAATGACTTGCAATGTAATTTTTCTGCTCTTCACTATTCCCATTTCCCCTGACTTGATTCTCATTTTCAACTGATTTTAAACACAAGGTTCACTTATTTTAATTCATTCTCTTTTCTCTGCCTTGTTACTATAATTGTCAAATACTATAAAAGACATTTTCTGTCATCATTATCTCTATGGTAATAGATCAAGTAACAACTTTCAGAAATTCTCATCTGGGATTAGATTATGACTTGGAGAAGACATGCTCAATTTTATTCAGTCACAGGGTCTTTAACGATCCTGGGCTAGAGGTTATTTTCTGAGGCTGACAGGAATACTATCATTTCCCCAGGCAAGTAAGAATTACTAGTTTCTTAGTAGCTGAGTTGTCATGCTTTACCTGAAGCATATTATTTTTATAAATACTGAAAATGAACACCTAACAGAACATACCGTGCCAGACAAAAATTCTAACCTCTGAAATTATAAGGGCTTTTTAAAGTTTTATCCATTCACAATCTGATTAATGGAAACATTATTTTTTATTCAGGAGTAAAAAAAGCAGGTGTATTACTGCCTTAATATTAGAAAGTTTATAAGACAAATATACAAGTCTTCTGCCTGTTTCACAAAAAAAAAAATGCAAGAAGAAAATAGAGAACTCTTTTTATACCTTATTGTTTCCATAGGCCATATCCATGGCTTCCAGAGACAAGGAACAAAGGGCATTTATTAAGTGATGCAAAGATACGTCGTCAAGATACCTGAAAAATAACAGCTATCAAAACACTGTCAAGTTTGATACAAACATGTTACTTTAATTATAAGGTTTCTTACTGTGAGCTTTCAAAAAGTCTTGATAGTATGTTGGATATAACTGGTAAATCAGTCATAACTGCTGTGGTCAGAACCTTGAAAAAAGACAGAAACGTATCTTACAGATTGCAACAGAAAACACCACATAGCCATTAACTATAAAAATGTACAATTGTGCTTACCGTGCTGGGCCCTTCTACAGCTCTTCCAGGTTTTAGGGCACCCCCAACACCAGGTTTCAGCCCCAGAATCCACACAAGATGCTGAAATACACAAAGATGGTCTTCAGCAGGAAAACTTCTTCAGGCAGCAAGCAAAACTAACATTCTATTCAAGCTAGCTGGTTGCATTCCAACTAAACAGAATTCAAGGAAAACGCCACAGTATTTACTCAAGGCAGTTAAAATATGTCAGAAGAAGAATCAAAGTTTTTTCTATTGGTCACATAAAAATTCAAAATCAAAAGTATGTGTAATGAAAAAGTAAGGTATCAGAAACCATAAATACTTCCTGTTATACCTGAAGAGTAGCCAAGACAAGTTGCCATGATGTACCAAGAACAGCCCCATGGCAGTGTGCTAAGTTGAGCAATGTCCTCATACACTGGATATTTTTTGAAGTCAGCTGGAAAAAAAATATATATTATTCTACAATAACAGTATTTCAAGAGGTGGTAGTTTTGGCTAGAATAGAGATAGCTTTTTCATAGCAGCTCACATCATGCTATAACTTTTTTTTTTTTTTTTTTTTTAACTTACTCAATGGTCTTTACCTTTTGAACTTCTGATTCTCTTTTCCCATGGTGCTGTGGGGATACGGTTGTGTGGGAAACTAAGCAGCTGTGTGGTACTTAGCTGCCTTCTAGGGTTAAGCCATGATACTAGGAAGCCTGCGATTTTTTTTTACTAAATAGTTTAAAGATTATATCTTGTTTGCACTGGTGCAATATATCTTTTTTTAGGTGAGTAATTCAGTATCTCTCCTTCTCTCAATCTTATTTTGCTGGGCTTGAATACAATTTGATCAGTGCCCTCTCCTCCCAATGTCACATTATTATCAAAGACACAAAGTCAATTACTCCAGCTTTAAATGCATCTTCTCTATAAAATCAAAGTCAATCTCATGACAAAACATTGAAGCAAACTTTCATATACAGGCACAAATGACAGCTGAGACCCAAGTTTTTTTCAAACAACAGATTCAGAGTGGAAAAAAAAAAAGCAGTTTCAGAAACTTGTAGTCATGGGCAGCCATCCAAATGAAAGCTTAGGATAATATTTCATTATTTGCAAGAATGCTGTTTATCTATTGCCTCTTTTGAGATACACGGAGATGCAGATAAAGGACAGATATCACTTACAAGCTGTACTTACCATAACTGTTCCTTGTGGCTGAAGAGCTAAGGGCTGTCCCACTGCCACAACTTGCTGATGAGACTCGCTTGAGGGACTGATCATTTGAACATTCTGTCCCTGAATGGAATATGCTAAAGGAAAATGAAAAAAACCCAAAATTTAAGTCCAGCACCTGCTGTGGTAACAACAACCACTACTCTTGAGTAGCGGCAAACATACTCCTGAAAATGTTTTCACAGTATTAGCTTTAAGATAGCTAGCTTACTTCAATTAAATCTTTAGTTATATACAGACTATTACATCATTGTGTTATGGGGTTAAATGAACCAGTACTAATTTCCCCCCTCCCTTTTGCAAAATATAAATATATTTTATGTCAAGACTGAATTTTTTTGCTAAGATGGTAAGATACAAGCCTCAGGCTATGTCTCAACTGGGTTATCTGCAGTTATTATCTGTTAGCAGTATAATTGTGTGCTACCATTGTAATAGGGCATTCAGAAAATGAAGATTTCACAAGTGTTACATAGTGATGTCTTTCCAATATGGGACACTACAGGAGATAATTTTACAACTCACCTGCAAAACAAAGAAAAACCTAAATAAAATACCATTAAGTTCACTGATTCATCTTCACAGAATCTAGTGTACCTCAGTCATATGTACCGCTTTGTATGCTTGTGGTCTAATAATACACTTAGTTCATGGGGTAGAGAAAAGGTTCTGGTCTTTGTTCTAATACTGAAGTATTTTTGTTTTGTTTTAAGAGGTCTAATGTTAAATCCACCTGCCTATTCACCAGGTAGTTGCAGTTCTGGCTACAGAGCAATTCATTTTCAAAATTAGAAAGAGTATATTCTCAATTGGCATATCCAGTGATTTACAACACTATCTCAGGATGTAGAAAGCATCAACTGAATCTCTTCTAAGCTGAACAGAGTCTAGAACTTAAGACTTATTTACGCAGTAAGTTCTACTAATCACTACACAATTGTAGAAAAGACCACAGTACACTACAAATGCACAATATTCTAGTCAGTAACTATTTGAGTTTCTTGCCAGGGACTTTTTCAGAATTTGAATGCCTTTATTACAGATCCTAACAGATCTTTAGGATGATAGACAGACCTCCTTAGAAGGTAAATTTCTGACATACACTAAGTTTTAGGCTGGTTAGAGTTATACCTAGAAAATGGTGCAGGTTCTGGAAAGCAGGCAGTCTAGATTCTGACTGTAGATTCTGACTAAATTTAATATAGCCAAATACTTTATGGCAAACAATAATACTGTTGTACATCTTTGCAACTACATCCTGAGAAAATATGGGTTTCAATTTATGGACAACATGTAGAGCAAAATTAAACACATTTGAACAATAGAGGAAAATCTATATACTTACATTTGCTGGACAGAGCTGCAGTTGTGCTATTTAATACAGTAAGAGCATAGTGAGGAGGTAAGGATCCTTTGCAAATGGCAGTGATAAAGGCATCTCTTGATGTTACAAGACCCAGTCTTCCACAGAGTGCAGCCATAGTCAATTCTGCTTTTAAAATATTTTCGGTAGCAGCTTCATCAGTGCTGAAACAGTACACACAGTTTACTAAGAATCCATGGCACAGAAGCAGCTAACCCAAACTGAAATCAGTGAGAACTCATACTTTGAAACTGGCAACACCATAAACACTGAAGAACAAGCATAACCAATCAACAAAATTCTCCAGAACCGTTTCCTATAAAACCGCTCCTTAGTTATGAATGACTTTGCAAAGGAGATTATGAGGAGATATTTAACACTAATTTCAGAAAATAGTGTTTGATAGGAAAAAGACTCTTGAATAGTTACTAAAGCTATTACTTAGTAAACAGCTCCTCCATCTGAAAGACTGTATATTAATAACAATTGCTGAAACATTATCTGAGATTCTTATCAACTCTATTCACAATGTGAGTAGAATCACTTCACCATGTTGAAACATTCAGTCAAAGTAAAAAGGAATAAGATTTAAATAGTTTAAATGGAAGTCTTTGAAATTGAAATTAATTTTCCTATATTGAAGTACAGTAATGGTTCCATGTAGTTTACACTTAATAGATCTTCACTCAGCCTAGCAATCACCAACCCACAGACCTCTGCTTACTTACTAAGAATAGCTCTCTCAAACAACAGTCAACAAATACACAAACTCAGTTCAAAATATAACTGGGAATATCATCTCTGAAAAATAATGAGAAATGGAAGATCAAATACCTTGCGTCAAGCAGGAGAGACAATGCAGCAAGAAGACCACACCAGCAGGCATTCACCATTTCTTCCCAGACAGCTCTGCTAACTTGAAATAAATACATAATTATTTAAAGTAGAAACACTTAATTGAAAGTTGTTACAGTAAAATATTATCACAAACATACAATGTCTGGTGTTGGAACTTTAAAGTTTGTGTATATGTATATACAAACATACACATTTGAATATATATACACACACACACAGACACACGTACATGTGCACTCACACTATTACCATTTAAATAGCCACATCTAAAGTAATATTGCTAAAGTAAAAAATGTAACGAGTGCAATGCTTATTCAAAATTACTTTCTAAAAAATCCTACAAAGTTATATAAAACTACTATTAACACCTTTCTACGTAGATTAGCATGCATGCATAAGAGCATAAATGTGGAACACAGAGTAAACAAGAAACACTCTACTGAAATTTTGCAGAGAAGGAACTACCTCTCCCCTTGGCTTTTAGAGCTCTCCAGGTTATTGGATATATATATATTTTCATTTCTCTAATGTACTGAGAAAATAAAACAGGTCTAACAAAACTAAAATGTGCCTGTAAGTCCACAGTGCTTTCTTCCTCCATCAGCCATGACAAAGCCCCGGGCCAAACCTGTGCTGCCTGCAGCACCATGGAGAGCTCTGCAGCATTATGGAGAGCTCTGCGTTCAGCAGGGACCGCAAACCCTGCCCAATCAAGCTTGTAGAATCTCAGATGCCAGGTACACAAGTCAAAGCATCATGAGAGGTATCTTCTTCTGTACATACGTATACAGATTCATTGTATTTTGCACAAATACAAGCTCACATTACTTCCATTTTTAAAGAAATTATGTTCTTCCCATATACTTGTATCTCATTTAAAATCTTTCCATTAAAATATTTGTCTTTTCATCTTGTTAATAGAAATACAGCTTTCTTGTAACATAGTCTTAACTGGCACATTTCTTTCAGTTAAGGTTTTTCTTATGAAGAGTAAAGGACACAGGAAGGAAGAACAACCATTCTGGAGAACAAAACGCCTGGTATCTCTGGCTCACATTCCACAAACAAGTAAAACAGTATCAATTCACCATAATATGTGTAGAGCTAAGGTGCTACAGGACAGAAGCATTATATGAAGTCCAGTTTTATAAGGCTACTGCTGTTCCGTTACAAAACAAACCAACAAAACAAAACCCTCTTCCATCATTAAGAGCTTTTACATAAGATTTTAAAGGACTACTTCAAAAGCAAAAAGTTCAAGCAACAAAGCATTAACTCTCTTAATCCTACTTTACAGAAAACTGTTGTACATTGGACAGCATTTGCATTTTTAATACCTAGTTCTTTGTCTGACTGGTCAGACAGAGACTGTAAGTCTTGCCGCTCTGAAGGCTGTGCTGGTAATGAAGTTGCCTCTGTTGCGCTTTGACTGACTGTTTCTGCCTCTCCCAACTCTCCTTCAATCATGGTAGTGATACCACGGACAAGATCCAGTAAACAGTGAAATGCCACAGACATAGCATAGCCTTCAGGAATTGTAGGTGGCTCTACTTTGTCCAGCATTTCCAAACTGAAAAATTGAAAGCATTAGAGGTCGCTATGTAATAGTACAACTGTGATTAAAAACAGCAACAAAAACAAAGATTCCAAATCAACATTAAGTGCTAACAGGCTCCAAATAACCTTGAAGATTTACAGAAACTCAAGAAAATCAACTACTTGACTAATTAATTTGCTAATTAAAAGTGTAAATGAAGCATTAAGTAAAAAGGTAAGTTAATGGGTACAAACACTGAATACAGTATTTACACCTGCTACAAAATACTTTATGAAATTAACACACACAGTAGGTATCGCTCAATAAATTATTCTACTTTTAATACTATACTTATAGCTACTGCAACTGAACACGTCCCAAAGAACATAACTACATAGAAAAAAAAACAACAGAAGAAATAGGTCAGAAAGTCACAACAGGGGGAATATTGTTATAACAAACTGAGAATAAGCCAGATATTCCAAGGTGAGTCCATACAACCAAAAAATTCTGCCATAGCAAGATAATATATGAATAAATACTCATGAACTACATGCATAGGCAGACAATGGCAGTTAACTTACACAAGGAGGAAATGCTGACACAATTCACTGCTGAACATCATCATTCTAGAAATGTAGCCTCATTGTCACTTTTCTTCATGTTTTACCTTAAAAGCCTATGAAGAGCTGCTGGGTTACAAATCCAACAAGAAACAGATTGTAGCTGCCGCAGCAGCAGTGTCTGCACAGGGAAAGACAGCCTGTAACAGAAACTACCTGCTATCCCAGCAACTGCTGTTCCAGGATTTGCTTTACAAAACATTCTTCAACAGATCAGGCATTCCAACTACCACATACCTAAGACAATTTTTATACTCTAGTGCCCAAAGATTCATCTTTCCCCAAGCATGTAATTCTTCAGTTATTAATTCAACTTTCCTAAAGATGGCCGCCTGAGGCATCTGAGGGAATATGAAGTATAGCTAGATCAAATGCTCAACTTTTGTTTCTACTCTTAAGATATAAGAGAGGGCAGAAGAAACAATATTCATTCCATACTGAAGTAGCAACAAAAAAATAACGGGTAGTTGTGACACCAAAAACAGAGCAATAGTTAAGTAAGGCATGATGACTCCATAAAAGAAAACAGTAACAGTGTAGTTACAAATAAAGCATAGCTTTGTCAACTGTTTGGCATTCAAACAGGTACTGATTTGAACAGCTGAGTCTTGGATCAGTACCACAACAACACAGGACTTCTGTACTGTAGTTAGTTTTCACCTATGTTGGAGAATGTAGCAGAGAGGGGAAAAAAATGACTAAGACGAAATAATGCAAACAACCTCTGCTGTAAAAATGATAAATAAAGCCATTAAATTAGCTGACAACAAAATATATCATTAATTGAAATGTTATAGATTTCAGAAATTGCTACTTTATTTCTTGAAGTCTCAAGTCTGATTTCTATAACACCTATTGTAAGTTCAACTGCTGAAAGTGAGATTTGGGAATAAGAGGTCAACTGAAAAAAAGGTACAATTGAATGGATTCCAGAGAAAGAAAATAAGGCATCAGGTGAAAAGGAAGCAATAGTGATCCAAGCTTAGGTGATGGTCTGAAAAAAGCAACATACTCACATGAGGAAAAACAAGCAATGTTTAAAGTGAAGGGTAACACAGTCCAACTAAGGAAGTCCTTAGATTCAGCTCCATGAGTTATGTGATGCAGTCACAATGTAGTGCTTTCCCCTCTTCCCTCCGCCAATACATTTCACTTTCTATCTACTTAAAAGTGTGGGTATATATATGTATATGTATACGGCTCTATTTAAAATTACCAATGGGTTTAATAGTTAAAGTACACCTCTGAGGTGGAGATCATATGCACTAACTTTCAAAGATGGGAATGGAAACTGCAGAACAGAGTTGTTAGTTCCATGGGAATGGCCTTGAAAAATTTTGAATTTAAGTCTTCTTACATTCAAAAGAAGACAGCCCCACCCCAGCAAAAAACTCTGCTAGCTCTGTTCACAGAGGTCCCCAATTAAATCAGTGCATAAAAATAAAAGATCTGGTAATTTTATGAAAATCTAATGTCAGCAGTAACAGAAAATCAAAGTGAGGGTGTAACCTGAATCTACAGTTATATCTTAAGAGACTACAGAAAAGCGTGATACAGGAGAAACAAACTGCTGACAAGACAAGATAGCAATAATTCCATTATCTTTCATAGAAGAAAAACAATGCAAAAATTACAGAAGGCAAAAATTACTGAGAGAGAATCATGGACTCACTGGAGAGAGAGCCAAAGTTAAGACACAAGCAAATTCAGAGCAGCACAGGACGCTATAATGGAGGGTGCAAAACTTTTGAGTCAGAATAGAAAAGAAAAAAGAAAAGTAGAACAGCAGGAGGCTGCAGTAGGTGGACAAATGCTTGTCATTACAGAAACCAGCAAAAGACATTATAAAATTGCTATGAACTATATCAAGACCTAAAAGTAGAGTTAATTCAGCAACACTATAGTAGAAATAAGATCCAACAGATGCTACAGCTATAAGGGATATTCAGAACGGAATCCAGATAATTTGGACAAAACAGTTGAAAATTAGACGACCTCTCTCCACTGAAAAGAAGAAAATCCATAATATACCTCAATACCAGTGAAATGAACAGCTCATTATTCACTAATTAAAAAAAAAAGGAAAAAAAACCTTGGACAAGTTGTAAATAAAAATATTTGTCGTATATTTTTTCAAAAAGATAGTGGTACTTACTAGGTAGCTTTAGCACTGCCTTGTACTGTTACATTCAGGATAGGTATCCAAGTACCTCTGTATTCAAAGGCAGGTAATACAGTCGCACCACCTCCCATTCCAAGCACTCCTGGGTTTGGCTGTGCTGATCCAGTGCTCCCTGACGCATTGCTTCCTGTTCAGAAAAACGAAGGGTTAAAATTAACCATTCTCACAATCTAACTTTAGTGATCAGCAAACATCTTTTTCCTACACTTAATTTTTTAACTTGTGATACACTGATTAATCTGAGATGCCCTATTCAACACATCACCACCAACTCAAAAAACTATTTTTGAGCTCCCCCTGCTGTCTACAATACAGAGCTATGTGAGAAGGAATCAGTTTAAAAGGCACAGTCGTTTCATAGTAACTGCCTGCCCTAAATACTTTCAGTCAGAATAAAATGTTTCTGTGACAGACACAGCAAGGCACAGCAGCACATGTACCACTGAACAAACTGAACTTCAATGGTCTCAATGAAATAATAAATACTCTAGTGAAGATTCAGACAGCTTTCAAATTTAAGGACTGTTTGAGTAGCATTTAGATCTCAGAAGTAGTAGGAAAGAGAGGATAATCATTTCAAGAATAAAGACCACCACTAACTTTAAAGATTTCAGAAATGTAAGGCACATGAAGAGAACTGCAGTGTCTGAATCTGTTCCACGCCAAGGCAGAAGAAAATAACATCAGAGAAGAGCCAACCAACAGATAGGAGGCATTGGTTCCAACCCAATAAATAAATAAATAAATAAATAAATCCCCAGATAAAAGGACAAGGAAGTTTGTATACACATGGTTCCTGTATCTGGAAAGAAGAATACATGAACTAGAAGGAGGTGCCACAAGTTCAGGCTCTATCTGCATAGACAATGGAGAAAAAAGGGCAGAGTTCCAAAGGCAACTCATAGCACCTGCTAGCAGTATAACTGCCATTTCAGTGCGCTCTCTTGTAACCATGCTGAGAAGCTAAACTATTAATTCAGGCAATATGAGTACATGCAGATATCTATGTATGTATACTTTAATACAGTAAAGCTTAATAGTTTTTTTTTTCTTTAAGTCATACTGCTAAACTGGTCAATTATGCACTATCACTGACGTGAATATGATTACACTGGTGTGGTTTTCTGCAATCCCACCAAGCAGTCAAACTATTTTTTTTCAATACAATTCCTTACAGCAGTTAAAAAAAAAAAAAAAAGGCTTATACCAATTATACCAATTAAGAGTGACACAAAACTTAGGCAGATGCAGCTTTTACCATCTCATAAAATCAGAATGGCTTGGGTTGGAAGGGACCTTAAAGACCACCCAGTTCCAACTCCCTGCTGTGGGCAGGGCTGCTATCCACCAGCTCAGGCTGCCCAGGGCCCCGTGCAACCTGGCCTTGAACACCTGCAGGGATGGGGCACCCACAGCTTCTTTGGGCAGCCTGTGCCAGGGCCTCACCACTTTCTGGGTAAAGAATTTCTTCCTAACATCTAATCTAAATCTCTCCTCTTTAGAGTTTAAAGTCATTCCCCCTTTCCCAATCACTATCAGACCACGTAAAATTCAGTTGCCATCCTGCATATAAGCTCAACTCAAGTACTGGAAGCCATACTGAGAGCTTTCTCTCCTCCAAACTAAACAAGGCCAGCTCTCTCAACCTTTCCTCACAGGAGAAGTGCTCCAACCCTCTGATCATCTTCATGGACCTCCTCTGAACCCGTTCCAACAGCTCCACATCTTTCTTGTGCTGGGTGACCCAGACCTGAATGCAGTACTCCAGATGAGGTCTCAAGAGGGTAGAGTTGAGGGGGACAACCCCTCCCTCTCCCTACTGGCCACTCCTCTTTTGATGCAGCCCAGGATATGGTTGGCCTTCCAGGCCACAAGCGCACTCTGCTGGCTCATGTCCAGCTTTCTATCCACCAGAACCCACAAGTCCTTCTCCACAGGGTTTTTGCAGGAAAGAATAGGGCCCTAAGTGCCACTGTTTTATCTACAGACATGAGAAAGAAGTCCTGGTTTTCTGTCTCCATGACAGGTCACAAAACTCCGGTACAACCTGGGGCCCCGGTGGGCTGGTGAGCATGGGCCAGCAATGTGCCTTGGCAGAGGTACAGCCAGCACATCAAGGGAATTGATTACCTCACTCTACTCAGCATTTCCTAGACTGAAATAATGACACCACTAAAGGTATAGGCCTACTGCAATGCTAGTTTACATGAATGAAAAATGTAAGTTTTGAGGAGAAGGAGTATGGTTTTCTTTGTGTGTGTGTGTTATATGATGAAAATTGCTTTTCTAACTTTCGTAAGTGGATTAAACTAACCCAGAAATAATATTCCTCTATCAGCTTCCATACAGGTAACTATCAATCAACCAGTATCAAATTACTTCACGTAAATAATATTAACATCAACTAGTAATTCAAACTTCATCAGGGAAATCTGGGAAGTATGAGTTTAAGCCCAGATTTTTTAATGTTTATTTATTTAACAGCAGACATGCTTCTAGAACCCTGGGAAGAAACAGAAAGCCCTAAATCAGATGTGACTTTCTGCAAAGAGATTAACAGGAAAGACCATTTCTTCTTATAATAAATAAAATATACCTAGTGAAATGCTATAATCCTGGCTGCAAAAAAAGAAGATAACCAAGTTTATTTTCAGTAAGCAATTACTTTCAATTTAAAGACAAAGCAAAGATTATCTGTAAAACACAGATCAGCCTTTCTACTTTTTGGCTTCCTCAGTCCAGTTTTGTCCCTAAAAATCCAGAAGAATATACTACTGCCTCTCAGAACAGGAAGCAAACACACACTGTCTTACTACTTCAGTTGTACATAGCCTTAAGTGACATCCCTCCCAAATCAGACAGAATTCTGATTGTAGTAGTTAGAAATTAGAAATAAATACCTCAAGTTCCTTGTGAAAATATGTGAATCAAAGAGCTTGGTAGCCGTAGAAGCAGATACAAATGCAGGACTACACCTATGCTGTTTGAGGGCTATGTCTTCTCCGTGATACAGGTATGTACCATCATCTAGCATAGTGGATCTGAAAACTATGAGGGTTGCTCTGAAAGTAATGTCTCCTATTTGTATTATGTTGGCCCACAATGTCAGAGGCAGATGTTGGTGGTACGGCAGTAGAAGTTGAACCATCCTGCCCATATTCCATTCCACTTCGTTTCTGTGTGACAGATGGCAGCAGAGGGGTAGGCTGACAGAACAGTGCCTGACATGGAAATGTGTATGAAGCAAAGGTGTGGAGTTGAATTCCTTCACACAGAAAAAATTGTACCCACTGACATTCATTGATCATGTTTGCTTAACATGTATGGAGACCAAACAGTGGGTGGTGCATTTCAGCATTTCAACAGCACTGACAGTAGATCACCTCTGCTGGTGCAGATTTTTACAAGCGTGGCATGCAGGCTCTTACTCATTGCTGGCAAAAATGCATGGCTAAAGGTGGTGAATATGTTGAAAAATAGCATTTTGTAGCTAAGAATTTGCTCTATCAAATAGTGCTGTTGTACTGTTTGTATCTATTGTAGTTTCCGTGGAAATAAATAGGGGGCATTACTTTCAGAGGGACCTACATAGTTTGCCTCAAGCTAGCTTTTCAGCTAAATGAACAATAAGGAACAAGACTATACCAAACAAAATGTATATACTGAATCAAGTCAGAATTTACTATTACATGAAAAAAAACTGGAAAATTAATTATAATAAGGACAAGGCCTTACCAGTTTGGTTTGGTGTCACTGATGTATTCCCTGCACTTGGTACAAGAAATAGTGACTGGATGAAGGAACCCAGTGCATTCACAATGTCCCGGAAAACTTTAGTGGAATGTTGCTTCATATCGTAGGACTGACAAAAGGACCTGAAAAGTATTTTATAAAATATAAAAAGCATTTGATAAATTGGAGACTAAATTTTTTCTGTAAATTAGGTGAATAATAAACTTCAGTTTGGGGTAAATGTTTTTTTGCAATATGCGAATACTGTAATTCATCCCTTCCTGGATAATCAGAATTCCCTAATGCTTCATATAAAATTATCTTCAAGAGTTTATTGAATGGAAGTTTCATCCTATTTAAAATGTTTTAGAAAGCATTTTCCAGCAGAGAAAAATAACAAGATTTCTTATAATGTAAGTATGAGGGAAACTTGCTGTATGTTATACCTTAATAGCTGAGGCTGCACACAAAGCCTGTGAATAGATTCTACTGCAACAGCTCTTAGCCACTGTGGTTTGTCTGCATCCAGAAACTTAACCAGCAATGACAGAAATATTTCACATTCCGTCACCTAAAATATAGAGTTTATAGTCACTAAATTAAAAGAAAAACACTTTCTGCAAAATATCTTTCCCAAATTCTTGTTTCATCTTAAAAGTCCTATCCTAACAAGTTTTGCACAGGATCTAAAAGCAACAACCACACTTCAATTAGCATTTACTCAAAAACATACAAAAAACCATACCTAATACTGATAGTATTGTTTTGACAAGATAACACCACATACACAGTTGTATTAAAGACATAAAATTCTTTACAGATACTTCAACAAAATTAATAAATGTGCTACAGTAAACGAATGAAAAAAGGCGGACTTTTTTTTTAAGCAAATGCCTAACACTTAGGAGATAAAGAACAGCTGAACATGCATTTTTTTATGAACATTCTGTCAACAGTTCCAGCAACAGAGGTACAAATCCTCTTAGCAATAATTGACAAAGCATAGTAGTCAACAATACTTAAAACCAGGCAAATAATGTAAGATCAAAAGGTTCCCAAAACTTTAACCAAGCCAGTCAAGTACAGAAAACAGTTTATCTATTCTAAGAATTTATATAAGTCCACAGTTAACATAATCATATGCGTATCATACAGGTAAACACAAATACCTATAAGAGAAAGATGATATTTAGACTTTTCTTCCTTCAGTGCAAGTCAACATTCCCCAACTACAAACTAATGCTATTATTAACCACAGTAATGGCATATACATGGAAAAACAGAACTGCATAAAGAAAATTAGAACGTATTTCTTACCAGCAAACTGTAAAACTGCTTAATCAAAACAGAAACTACTCTCAGCAAGCGCATACAGATGGGGAAATATGGTTTTTCCACTGGTGCTGGGGAAGATGATGTGCTAGAACCTTGTCTGAATTTTATATTTGGGGAGAAGAGCTTTATAACGAGAGGGCATACTCTTTCTTTAAGAAGAAAACTGAATTCCTGATGCTGAAAGAAAATAAAAGAAAAATTCATGTTCAGAACAAATTATTAACAGATATTCTTCAATTGCCATCAGTAGCTCTGATTATGCATCGTATTTACAGGTACTGTTAAGATCAAGAACTCTGAAGTCATGTAAATCCTGGTATCAATTAAATGTTTGTGAAATAAGATACTATTGTAAAGTTACCAAAAAGCATGATGAAATCACATGCTCAGGTACATACTTGCACTCACATTCCTGTATTTTGCAAATAAAAATAGTCTGCTAATACATCATTTTCTACATATTAAACTTCTTAATTTAGACAACATCTGCTAAAATATGTTACTGTAAGATTATGGTGCCTTTATATGCAGTAGACGCACACAAATCACAGTCATAATTGCTTCCACTTCGCAAGTGTTGCAAAGTTAATGTTTTCATTAAGTTACGCAGCTAAATCATCAAAAGTGTCATAAATAATGCAAGATAGGAAAATACAACTTCCTGGGGGATATAACTGGCAAAATAAAACGTGAAACAGAGCAACACATGTTCCACAAAGTGCATAAAGTGAATGTGATTAAGAAAAAAAAGTGGTCAAAAAGCACATAGTATTTCTACATCAAATAAAAGAGCAAATGTGTAAAAGTCACGGGTTCTTTTGAAAGTGGTATTCACACTAAATTAAAGAGTTAATGATGTGTAAATATTACTACACACATGAAGAGAAGAATTCCTAATTTTCTCTCTGATAACTACTCACTTGTAAAAACACTTGTGGAAAGTCATTCAGGACTGACTCGAGAAGTTCAAGGCCAAAAGTTCGGGTCATTTCTGTCATACCAACAAGCCAGTAAGGAGCATCGGCATTAACTAACTGACAAAGATCCTTAAAAAGAAACACATTACCATTTAGATTTACTGCAAGTCCTTTGCTGTAATAATTTTCTGGTCTACAACAAAATCTACACTCGCTGCATCCTCCTTGCATACTTTGGTAAGTAATCATTTCAACACAATTTTTCCTCAAATACATCTTAAGTTCTTATGCAAAAAAAAAAAAAGTTTTTTTAATTTGCTGGTATCCTTGCAGTAATTCTGTTTGGTCTTGCCCTCAAAAATACCTCAAGATCTGTGACTTGCTAATACAAGAAACTTTTATTGGTATGTGGAATACAATTCTTACTTTTTGTTATACATTTTACATTAATATACATTACTAAAGACAAAAATTATGACTATAGTAGCAGTGTGTGGCTAAAGCAAGTAAGAACCTCAAACTAAATGTCAACATGCATACTTAAGATTTAATAATAAAACATTTTCCTAAGCCACTTTGTCTTCATTTTCCAATCATCCCTCTGGGATACAGCATATTATTGACAATTATAACAAATATACTTAAGAAGACCTGAAGCTCTAGTTAAGGACCTCACCAATATGCCAAAAACAGATTTCTGAAATTTCTTACAGAGACAGAGAGCACCCAATCATAACTGCAAATGTGTAAGCATATGCTGCCCAACTACCTGAAAAAGCATATATGCATCTTTAGCACATGGCTTCAGTGTACTGACAGATCTTCTGTTACTATTTCCTTGAACTGCAACTGGCTGTTCAATAATGTCTGTGTGAAAACAAAAATCAGTTTTGTGAACCAAGGAACTGTTCAAAATCAAGTATACATTAAGTGTTCTCACAAAGAGGCTCTAAAAGAATGGCCAGGTAATTCTTCAACAGCTTATCATTTCTACAGAAATAAAGATTAGACTGAATACCAAAGATCATGAATACCAAGCACTTCTTTACAATGAATGCCCTCTTTAGAACCACTACTGTAGCCTATTCCATACTGACTGTTCTAAGTTATCTTCATGTTAAGTGGCTCCCTCACCCCAAACACCTTCACAATACTAACCTGAGGATGGGCTCTCACAGTTTCAGAAAAAAAAACATTTATTATTTTACATCAATCTATCTATATACATAGTACTGACTTGGACTGGCACTGAGGATTTCATCACTTGTGAATACAAGTTGATGTACAAAAGACCATAAAAATGAATAATGCCTATGATATTCTAAAGTGTTCATAGATTTTTTTACTACTTCTTTATCTGAAAAAGATAAACAATAGATGTCTGCTGAAACAGGCTAAAACAAGCAAGCAAGCCCACCTTTGTATCGTTCATCTTCAGCAACCACTCTCTCAAATACCACAGTAACTACCTGTCGTACTGTAGCTGCTGCGGTGTTATTCGTGATATTATCTTTTGTGAAGTGCAATCGAAAACAAAGTACAATTGCCTGAAAATAAATAAATAAACATATCACCTCACAGCATTATATCTTCATCTTCTAGCTAAGAGTCAAGATAGCTGACTGGGGAATATTTTCCACCATCGTTTGTCAAAAGGGTGCCTGAAAAAACCTACTTCAATCACTTTAAATATGAAGAACCAGAATAACTTTTAAGGACTATCCTAGCCAAAAGTTTCTCTAGTAATCTTCCCTAAAAGTAAACTAGAAGTGGTAGTAACAGAACAGATGCACCAATAAAACAGTAATCGTCATACTGAGAATACACAGTGATCAACTACATAAAACAATCTGTATGAACATTAATGTCAACGAGGACATTAGGATTATACGGTTAATTACAGAAAGACTAGGCAACTTCAAAGCTAAAACGTAAATAACTTTACACCGTTCCTCTCCTATATAAATCACAACACATCAATAACCACGTTAGCTGGGTTGCTATTATTCCTCCAAAGGTGCATATTTTGATGTGCCACTGTGCAGGCAGTGACCCGCATATTGTTTGCCGTAGGATTTGTTAGTACCTCTAACACATAATTTAATTATTAATGGTTTTATAATGAATTTTGAAGATTAACATCCGTATGTGTGGTAAAACCTGTATTTCTTGCTCTTTTACCCTTATTTAGCGTTCTTGCACTTGCATAAACTTCAGCCACACCCAGCTAAGGTGCTACTTGCTGCCATACCAAATTCAGAATTTTCTTTTACTTCCTTTTTTTTTTGTAAATTATACGTGCACTCTGCTTAGATTATACAATACATCACACATTTCTGGATTTTCAAAAGATACTGCATGACTTGCAGGTTAATCTAACTGCAATGTGCATATTAAGGGCCTTTACAAGAAGGTTTGCCAGTAATTTTCTTAATTTCAGTCACTCAGGCTGAAACATGAATATTCAACACACATCTGCCTCAAACTCATTTTCTCCATGAACTTTTCAAAATGGAAAAAAAAACCTTTCAAATAGTTCTCCAAATAATCTTGTGGGGAAAAAGAAAACAAACCAATCCATTATTTTATTCACATTAATTAAGGCTTGTATTTGGCTAACTGAGAAGCTCTAGTGATCCACGCTTTGGATAAAAACACGAATTTTTACAGGATGTTGCTGTGTCAAAAATATTTTTTTCTTGCCTCTGTCAAAGCCTGCCCAAAATTGACTATATAGTTCTAAAACACACTACTTTTCAATATGCTGTAAACAATTCGTTAACACTACAGCAATTACATTTTCTAGTAATCGCACTATGTGAGCATTTGCCTCCCTCTACAGTCTAAATTCAATCTTGATAGAACAACATTACTGCACGTTGCTTTAGAACATCTGCTACCAAGAATCCCACTTTCTAAATGATAAACATTTTCTTCAAAAAACGCTCTTCTGCCCTAGAACACAGCATCTAATTCGGAAAATGAGCATCGTGTGGAACAAAAGAAATAAATTCGTGATGTGGAGTCTTTGCCATAGTGGGAATACTCAAGACAAAATGAACTGACTGGCAAATCCTTCAATCCTCAGCAAGTTTCTGTTCTGCCATCTACACATTTTTCCATTATCTTTCTGCCTTCAGCAGATCTTTATAACCTGGCTTTCATTTCTTTTCATGTTTTTCCTTTCTTTGCTTAAATAGATTAATACAGCTTTTAGTATCTATTCATTTAACTGCCTGGGAAGTTGTTTCTCCAAAATCTGAGGGAAAGAAAAACTCTAATCCCTTCATCAGAACAGAACACCTTAAAAATATTCTTGAATTCTATTCTCTCAAAAAAACCACAGAACTCTGTTATATTAAACCAATACACTGAAGGCAAAGCATAACAAAGACAGAAATTTGCAATAATCTGTTTAAAAAAAAAATTCCTTATGCTAAAAAAAATATACACATAGAATCTAGAAAAGGAACTTCATAATTTGCAGATGGGTAAACAGAGTTGCTTCTCATCTTATAAATTATGATTATAATAAGATCAGAATACTTGCTTTTTGTTTCAGCTGAAACACAACAGCCAAATCAGTACATGTTTAAAATTATACCATAAAATTATTTCAGTTCTGACTGAAAAAGTAATAATTGCACTTCTTAAGTGACAGATTTAAAGCAGGGTGGGGGGCAGCTTCAAATATTTGCATTAGTGACAGCTTAAACTGTGCTGTGTGCACTTATTTCAGTTTGAACACATAGAAAACTAATTTAGTAAACCAGAAGAATAAGCATTAGTCCAGTGTTTCTTATCTAAAGTCCCCATTAGGTTAGGAATTTTTATTGTTGAGGAATTAAAAGACAGAATGAAAAGGAAGCTAAAAGAAATCCTATTTGCAAGGTTCAATATAAAGCCAATAAAGACTCAACAGAATCAAGGTATCTCATTCCTCTTCCATTATTTCCAAAAGCTTTATACATAAAATTTCTCCCCGTTTTTCCTCTTAGATATTATAAGTACTGTAATTGGCACTAACATATTCTTACCTTGGATAGTGCTTCATCATGAACAACTGTATTGGTTGTTAAAAGAACAAGAACTGTCTGAAGTAATTTAAGTTCTTCAAGACTATTTTCCATCAGTTGCCAAAGCATATTTATAATGTTTCCTGCTGCAGCCTACAAAAAAAAAATCATTTTGTGCCAATAATTATGACGTTTATATACTGTTCATATCATGTGAACACCTGTAAGAATAGCACCCTCATAACTGTATATAACTGAATATCACAGAAATCTCTTAATGTGTGGTTCGTATTAAAGTGGGTTCTTTATTTTCTGTTTGGAAAAGTGACAGTACAAAGACATTTACCCTCCAAACTCATTCATATCAGAGAAATAACAGTATAATTTTATACTGTGCAAGCACAATCAAAGATATATTTAGATATATTATTTTCACCAACTTCTTAGCACACTTTACGGGCAGCACCATAATATATCACCTAATGTTGCAATAAATGTGCATCCATTTATTTTATTTTTAAAATAACATGCGACAAACACAATATATAGTGTTATCACATAGAATACATTTTGTGGATACAGTCTTAACCATAATGTTTATCAATGACTGTTCCTGTGCTACAAGAATGCAAACTAAAAGTGTTTGTTTTTTTTTTTTAAATGTTCACAAATGCCTTCTAGAAGTTACTATTTTTCTCCACCATATTTTTTTAAAAGAAAACCTTCTTTTTGACCATTACATTACATTTTTAAATCAGTATGAGCAATATATTTTGCAAACTATGTTCAGTGCAACATAAAGAGCCTCCTAAAAAAAATACTCGTCTTCAGTTTGGGGTCTGTGCTTCTCACATTGAAACACTTAGGAATTTATGAAAAGATTGATCTTACCTCTGAAACAACTTCATGGGACATGAGTCTTTGTATGGCTGCTAGACACAGCTGAGTGATCTTTGGTTCCTTTGTTCCACAACCCATGAGAAAAGGCTGAACTACCTCTGAGCTGTTCTCTTTCAATGCTTTTGAGAAGAGATATGGAAACAGTGTATTTTTAATACTTTAAAGTTCAAATACAACGCAAAATCTGTTAATCATAGCTATTAACAAAACTTAATCTCCAGTCTTGGAAATCTGGGAGTTACTTCCGTACCACAGGGAAAAACCAAATGAAGAAAGACAATGGGCTACAAAGGCATGCCTCCATAACCACCATTAATGCTCTAATTCCAAGTACCTTCTCTCCTTTTTCAACATTTTGTCTTTCTTTAAGCAACCTTCCAAATCCAAAATGTCTACCTAGAGCCCATTTGGTTTGTTACAAATTGTAAGGTTCTGCCTCTCCACCTGTCTCTCTGCCTCAGCTCTGTCTGCACAGAGCCGACCACGCTCTTTCCAGGATCTTTCACCTTCTACTCTATGTCACCTCAGAACTGAATTCAAAAGCAACACGATGTGTGGCACAAGAAATGCCAAATACTCGGAATGAAGGGGAAGAGCAAAATGCCATCAACAAAATAGGTGGAGAATCCTGGACACATGTCCTGGATATGTACATCTGGCTCTGAATTTTTCAACCAGTGTTTTAATGTGAAAGGGTAGCTTCTCAAAGAGCAGTATTTTCATGAATATTACAAGTTTCAGGAACTTTTTTCTTATTTTAAAGGAGATAAAACTTCACGATTAATACAACCTAACAGACTGACATTTTAAAAAAGGTTTTCCTCATAAGAGCAATTCTAGAAATATGAGATTAGCTTCATAAAATTAAAAAAGAAAGTATTTCTTAAAGATTGAAACAAAGCATGACTCAGACCATTGAGTGCTTTTCTGCTTTGTGTATACCACTGTTGGTTCATGCAAACTTTTAAGACTTTAGCTGCACATTCTCATTTCATATACTAAAAATTTTCTCACAGCTGAAAACTGTGAGGAACTTACACTGAATGTTACCCCCAGGTGTTCTAACGATGTGTAATAATAAACACATTTAGAGCACAAACACTACCACAAAGAAACAAAAAATACATTCTCACATAAAAATGAGAAGTTTATCAATTTTATAATCTTTCATTGAAGAATCTGAAGTTTGGCTCTCAAAAAGGTTTATTATTAAGTATCACTACAATCGATTTGAAAAAAGGCACAAACATCAAGGTAAAAGCAACAAAAATGTATTTTAATGATATTTTCAACTGAAGCAAATGATTAACAAATTTATTTGAAAATAACAGGATACAATAGGTACCAATTTTTACAAGGTAGTAGCTCATCTGGGATAATACTGACACATATACAGTCCAAGTCAGCCACTTTGCATGCAGTTGAAAGAGGCTGATCTTGCACCAAATGCCTCAGCAAAAATAATAAAATGTCAGCATAAATGTGAATGAAGATGTAATTTTAGGCATGTGTCAGTATGAAAAAAAAAGCTAAGCTGCTTTGTTACCTACAACAAAGCCAACAGAGCTCACTCACAAGTGGACACAAATGTTTCCTTACTCATACAAATTTCTGACTCTCCAACAAATTCTAACCATGAAGTAGAAAGAAGAAAGCAGTATTTTTTTAAAAAAAAGATACCATAAAACACTTAACATAAGATTCATGACAGAGTTCTGAATGGCAAAACTGCATGGGATTTAACAGACAGTAAATACTGAGATTAAAAAAAAACAAAACTTCCTACAGTATTTTTCCTTTAATCCACTAGAATCAATTTCACAACAGCATCTAAACAAGTACTTTTACTTTATGAAGCTGAAATTAACATTTGGTAGATCTAGTTTGGTGCCAACTACTACATGAGTTTCAGTCTTAAAGCACACAAAAATGTTCTTATATCCGGCTGTGCTTCCATTTTGCCATACCAAAATTACATAAGAATTTATTTTAAAAGACTTCTAGCATAATGAACCACATCAAAAAGGAAACTTTGGAAAGATAAGATTACTTCACTCCATCAGCAAGATCATAATCTTTTTAAAAGAACTTCTAAAGCAAAAGCATGAATTATCTAAAAACAGAACATCTCAGGGCCACGTGGAAATAATTTCTCACATCTGTTCTCCCACGCTATAAATCACAAGCTGACTTCTCTTTGGATTTACTCGAGTTCTCATAAATAAACTCTAAGGCACATGCAGACTGTCAAGAATGAAGATTCTGAAACTACTCAGCTTTTTCCAAGAGGAAGAAACGAGTTACATCGGAGACCTCAGAATTCTGGCAAGTTAAATGTATCACCAAACATAGCACTACTTCCGTATTACCACAGCAAGTTTGTCATTTTAAAATTACATCTGTTTTCCTGATAATTATAATCCTACACAGTGTATAGCTTCAAGAAAACATCAGGTCAGCTTATTTTAAAAAATCTGATACAGTTATCTATTTCAGTGAATCGACAGTTCATGGCAAAAAAAAAAAAGAAAAATAATATCCTAACGAAAATATATTTTTAGATTAACAAAATGTCTGGTAGATGTTATTAAATCATCTAGCAGTCAAAAATATTTACTCCACTAGATTTCACAAATATAGTAGTCTTTTTCACCTAATGAATATATGCTATCTTCCTTCAAAATAATATTAAATACCGGATGGGAGAAAACAGAGATCTGGATATTATCTACAAGATCAGGTTACAACTGATTCTTCAAAAAAGCACAGGAGTCCATAAAGAACTGGTGCTGTTCAATGGTATTGTATTTAAATTAGTAGGATAATGTGCAGGCACAGCTTTATTCTTCAATTTCTCAATGGGAAAAAAGTTGTTATCCTATTATCAAAAGTTAACTAATCAGAATAACTTGGAATGCCTCCTGTTTTTTCAAACCTCATACAAAGAAGTCTGTGCAGTTTTGTTTTGATGAATGAAACAAATTCTAACTACATTCTAGTATAAGCCTTACAAGTGAAAACTAATAACAAAATACAACCAACTACCAGAAGGCGTTCCCTCAGAAAGATAAAGGGCTGCCTATCTATGCCCCAAACCAATAATTCTTCCCATCTCCTCACTCTGAAATGAAGATTAAAAACTAGTTTTCTAAAATGTAAAGATCTTTACACAATTATACGCCAAAGAATGTTGCTAGCTTCCCAAGTGGCTAACTGGAGATTTCTCTTGTTCATTTGTGTTTTGATGCATAGCTGACATTACCTGGCATAGTTTTTCCACTTATGTCAGCATTCATGACAGCAGTGAAAACAAAGAAAATAAACAAATAAAAAAGAGGCATTAAAGTGAAATATTGAGGGATGGGTCTGCTACTTCAAATACTTCTAGAAAGCGCCTCGCTAACAACATCTGATTTGCATACCTCAAAACAAGAAGTAATTTTGCATCTATTTCATTTGGACCTTTCAAATAATTGAGCACCATAAAGGAGTTTTACTACAGCTGGGGTAGACACTCAAGCATTAATACAGGGACATTCAAATCTGGCCAGAGATTTTACCAGCAATTGGTAAGAAGCCATCAATTTACATGCTATTTAATACAGCTGAGGAAAGTCAGAGATAACTGCTTTAAGCACTTACAAAGCTGCAACTCGCAAAATATCTCCTGTCCCTCAAGGCAATGGTACATCTTAAATTGAATGACCTTGTCTCTGATTAAGATGGATTTTTGCCTGCCAGGTACAAGTCTCCAAAGGCTAGACTCTCACAGTAAACACACAGATGAGGATCTGCAGAACTCCACACAGAGCGCTCAACAACAGCTGTGGCAGTGAATAAGACACGGAGAATGTGAAGCCTGATAATTTCATATTTTTCTAAGTGGATGATTACTTTTTAGAACAGTCGCTGAAAGCGGAGACCTTGCTCAGGCAGCATCACTACAGCAAGAGCATGATACAGAAGTAGAATTTATCAGTTTTCCTGGATTTTTTGCTAGGTACCTGCAAATATAGTATCATTGATACTGCCCACACTAAAAGGCATTTAGGATTATTGCACACATCCAAGACGTATCTCTAACATTTTGATCTATAACACAAGCTTGTTTTTCCCTTCGCACTGCAAATAATTACCTGCCAAAATATCAGTGTTCCGTGCAGCTATTGTTTTCACTTTTATTATTCCTGATTCAGCAGCCTGTAGGAGAAGGAAAATAAGTAGTTTAGATGCTGTTGCACACATCAATATCTGCAAAGAAATAAACATATCTAAGATAAATAAAATTGTACAGTCTCAGAGATAAAAAATCTGCAGTATTCTCAGTAAGCAGAGCTAATGTGGAAGTGAAATTCCTTCCCAGAACAGTACAGAAAGGGGTAAATTCGATGGTTCTGATTTTTAGAAAGCAGTTTTCATTGTATTATTTTTCAGTCTTACGAATGCAATGAAAAATCACTAGCAAGCACTCTGTACATCTTCAATCTGTGAAAGAACTACTGTGATATATTATAACCTGTTGTGTCCTCATCAGGTTGAAATGCTGAAGGAACTGCAAATATTAGTAATTGTATCAATGTTTAATACATAACACTTAAGCAATTAAATTCAGTTAATAAAATTGACATGGTACACAACACTTGAATTCTATCACTGTTCTTCAAGTCAGTAACATTTTCAGTTTGCAAGCTAACAGTTTTACTAATATTTTTGGAACAAAACCTAATTTCTCATGCAGTTTGTGTCCTGAATTCCCTGTACTAATTAACTGCACTCAAGCTCTCCAAGCTTTCCGTTCCCAGCAGTACCCACAGCACTCCCCGACGTGCCACCCCACTGACACCAATGCTCCCTCATCCCCACAGGCAGCACCAGGGTGCAGCTCACCACCCGTCCCTCCCACGCCAACAGCCCGAGGGATGCTCAGGAGACAGCAATGGAGCAGAGACACCGTGAATCACTGTGAGGGACCAACTCTCCTCTTGATCATCCAGCACAAATCACCAAAGTCATGTTTTCTAATGCCATCAAATCAAAAAACACTTCATATAGATGCTTTACCTTTCAAAACTAAAATTTCTGGCAAGTTCTGCATAGAAATGAAAAATACACTGCAAATGGCTTCTTTTCAATTTTTTAAATTCATTAATACATAGTAAATCCCTGGACACAATTACAGTAATCTTCATAAAACACTGTCCACCAAAACAAACGCAACAGTTTTTCCCAAACAATATAATAGATGTTCTGAGAAAACACTTTTCTGCCAAATTTGAAAGTATACGTGCACCTTTTAATTCTGTTTCATATTTCTGTGTGCTTTACACACTAAGCCTTCCCACGCTTCCTCGGATTTAGCATTCCTGCTCAGAGAATTGTGCTGTCACTGTATGGCACTGACCAGAGAAGCTGCCAGCCTGTGCCAGCAGAAACATGAAAGTGACAGCACGTAGCTCTACCAAAGAGAACCACTGCCCTCCATCTGAACCCCATTCCAACAAGATTTCCCAGAAAGACAGACAAAGATGACCGCATAATTAAAGTATCTGACTTTGAATTCAAGATTTGATAAAGGTTATTTCTCAAAACAGCTAAATTTCAAAAAACGAAACTTAAATTTCCATGTTTTTTTGTTTGCTTCCCAACATAAGCATAGAAAGACACCACGCAGCCTTACCATCATTTGAGTACATCTGGGAAATTCTGGGGAATTACACCAGCTTTGCTGAACAGTGTTTGCACATGAAAAATATTCATAGAATTATATCAACAGTGCCTGAACTAACATACAACACACTCAGATGAGCACAGGGCAACACGCAAATACATATTCTGCATAATTAAATTGAGGAGTGCCAAACGCAGTTTCGTTTATTTTAATTACATTAACTTAAAACTTAAGATAGTGCAACATATTAAGTCGACCCTTGTTCCACCTCAGTTATAAGTTGTCAGCTAATGAGGAGGGGTCTTGTCCCAACAAATTGTTCCTGTTCACTAATATGAAGGATTTGTCACAGTCTAACTTCAATTACCTTCAAATTAAGCCTCATCACATCAACTGGCAATTGATTTCTTACTAGCCAGTAGTGACAAATGCCCTCTGAATCGAAGAAATAATAATGCCCACACGCATAACATTTGTGCATACTCCGCACTTTGCACACAGAAGGAAAATGATATTTACAACACGATGTGTCCCATTTAGTTGTCAGCTATCTTTACATAAAATAGCACAGATTCTTTTTGAACTGACATAAAACAAAACAACAGGTACTAGAGCTTTTACTACCACTCTGAATACAGCAGTTCTTCTTCACAAGACGTAGGAATCTCTGTCATTATCCAGACTATATTTTGTTTTCTAATTTCTATTCAGAATTATGAATCAAATTGTTTACAATTAAAAATCAACTACACTGCACACATCCTATTAAAGAAAAAAAATCAGTAACATAACACTATACTCCACTATAAATGTAAAAAATAACCACTTAATGTTTACAAAAGAGAAGGACTTCAGTTGAAAAAACAGACAGTAGAAAAAATGAGGCTATGAACAGTTACCTGGGTATCCTGTATACATTGGTATAAAAGTAAACTTGGATAGGCTTAGTTCAACTTGCCAAACAGTAATAATAGGTATTAAGTTTTCAAATTTACATCAATGTGAACGTTACTAGAGCACTCTAGAGGTCACTAGCCCATTGGAAAAGGATATTTTAATAAAGAATATTATAACACTGTTCAAGGATATGTCCAGCATCATTCTGTGAATTTACTGGTATAAATACAGCAATTTACTTTCACATAAATATAAGGCATCTGTTTTAAGCAGTCACCACTTGTAAAAGTAGCATTATGCAAGTTGCCACTCGCACCACAGCTAACTGTAGTCTCAAAGAAGCAAGTATGTCTAATTCCTGTACCATAACAAAGCTCAAGTGTACCTGAAGCCTTTAGTCAATTAGATTTCCTATTCTGCTCCTTTAATATCTGTGAAATGAACTGAAATAAAATGCCTCAAGCGCACATTGCCACTATTGTGTTTTGTTTCATGTTTCTGCTGCAGCATAGTTAACTGTAGCATCCAGTTCTGGCAGGAGAAACATTGATGAAAAACAGAAATGGGCTCTCAGAGATAGCATATATTCAAATCAATTTCATCTGGATACTCCCATTTGCTTCTCTTCAAACAGTCTACAATCTCAGAGCAAAATCCAGAAGGATTCTGTGGGCTCAAGCACTCACCTCACCATCTCTTTGCTCCTCTACAACTTGCCACACATTTACATTCTTGCTCAGGCAGAATCTCCCCTTGAAGCCAGCTTACCCTGAGGTTCCATGCACAGGAGAGGCTGGGCAGTGGAAATTCACAGCCAAGTGACAGCCAGCCAACTTCTGCTGGATGCTCAGCTAACACCAAGCAAGGGCTAACACACCCTCAGGCAGGTCAATGACTTCCAACAACCAGGTAACATTCCACTCCCAGACTGATGCTTCTCCACATAAAATACATGTGCATAGAATGTAAAGATCTATAACTCAGAAATAGTAGTTAATATGGGGACCATCAGAGAATGCAATTCTACAGGCTGCTGTTGAGGACAATGAAATGGGAAGCCACCAGTGCCCACAGCCCAGTGCACCTGATGTGTGGCAGTTCTGCAAATCATTAGGGACTCTGTGCAAGTTCTCAGACCTAACTGCAGTGGATCAGTCTCTGGTATCAAAAGATGCCAGTATAGCTAATGCCACAATGATTGCGTTACCTGGCAGCCCGAGCAAAGTGGCCATAAGGAGAAACGGCACGTGGTATGCTTGAACACATAACCCTGCAGTTATTTGGGATACTGGTTTACTTCTCACAAGCAAAGACATCGTAGAAGCCCCACTGCAATGTGTGTGTACAGACAGGGTGCCGATGGGCAGCTGGGATGAGAGCTGACAGCAGTCAGCTGCTCCACAGTGATCCCTGTCCTCTTCCCCAGGTGTCAATGTGAACGTGCTACCCTTCTTTCACCAATAAACAACAGCAGAGTTGGCAGCACCTCCTGAGGAAAATTCGACACACAATTATAAACCTGAATCCCTCTCTTATCAGCAGCCCTTTTCAGAAAGTGAAAAGAACACTTCACTGTTTCAGCAATTTTTTAAATGTTTCAGAAGAGTTCATTTTAAGAAGGTTTTAAAAAGGATCAGCTTGCTCATCTTCAAAGAAACTGGCATCTCACCATTACAAGTCAGCACTGTTTTTTGTTTTTTCTTCTAAACCAAAAATTACACACCCACATAAAGATGATTAACGTTAACAATCAGGCATGTACTAATTTCTACTATGGATTGATTCAACATTAAATACATTTTTATATGAAAGTATAACTGGATAGTATTGGTAAAAAAAATAAACAATTTCCACCACTAACACTCTGAATGACTTTGCGTTTCAATTACACACAAGCTGCTATCTCTAGAGATATCAGACCTGCTGTGAGGTTTGCTGCCCTTTCTATGCAAGTTTTTGACTTCTCTCTTCTGAAACTTCAGACTTTCAGTACTTTCAGGAACGCTGGTCCGTGTTGGCATTTATATTGTATTGTCTGCAACCCTTTTACTAAGATTGGATGAGAGTAACATATATCATTTATGGTCACTTTCACATCTATTATATGAAAAAATGAGCAATTTTTTTCTGTCTGTAATTATTTGCCTCCCTCACTGGAACACTGATCCTACATCCAATAGCTTAGGTAAGAGATTCTCCTGCCTAAAGTCTGTCTCAATTCAATGTTATTCTGGCTTGCTTTGCAAAAGTACGTTCTGGACCATTACCGTACTGCAAAACTATTATTTGGAAAAGGCACACCCACAAAAAAACTCCACAGTAAATCAGCCTCGTGAAAGCACTCAAGTGTATCACATCCGTGCAAAAAAGCACTGTTCTTTCCTTCCATATTTTTATCCTTCTCCTCAGGAGTACAATCCCTGCTCAGACTCTTCTCTTTTATATATACTCATTCTATCTGTGATTTAAACCGGTGAAATGCTAGTTCTGATCTGTCAGCATTGTGTACTCACAGGGAATTATTATATTCAATGATTTAATGTACTTGGATTAGAGCTTGCTCACGTTCTACTGGCTTGGAGCAAAGTTACTATCAGAGCCTCTGGAAATGTGCCACCACCTGCAGAAGCAGCTTGGGAGTATGTGGGTTTAGTACTTAAGCCAACCAGACACATACAAGCCTACAAACCACCACTGATCAGGGTCAAGGCAACTGGGGAGGGTTATTTAATAGACTAGAAAGAGGTAAGCATCAGACACATCTCAAAGGAAATCAAGGAAGAACACTCAGACTTCCACACCAGTTGCTGGGAGGTTATGGACCAAGTCTCCTGCAAGACATTTCTAGGCATATGCCGGACAAGAAAGTGACTGAAAACAACCAACAAGGGTTTAGCATGAGCCTGACCACTGCCTTCGAGAATGAGCTTACGGTCATGTAATGGGAAAGCAGCACATACTGTATGCCTTGACTGTAGCAAAGCCTTTGATGCCATACTCTACAGTATAGTATAAGCCCCCTTACAGTCAAATCAGTGGGGTGTGGACCAGTGGACAATAAAGTAAGTTGATGACTGGCTTGACTGTCAGTTCAAAGAATAATTACAAGTGATATGAAGTCCAGCTGGTGACAAGTTACTAGTGTATCTCCACAGGGACGTGCAGCAGGGCTAACAGCATTTAACATCTTTATTAGCAGCCCAGGTAATAGCACAGAGTCTACAGACAGATACCACATTTGGGGTACTGTCCAATACACAGGCGGGTTTTTATTCAGAGGAACCCAGCAGGGCTGGTAGGAACCTCATGAGGTTCAACACAAATTCCTGCACTTGTGGTAATGTAGCCCCATGCATCAGCAGAAGCTAGGAGCAGACTGGCCAGAAAGAAGCTCTGAAGCAGGGGCCTGATGCACAACAAAGAGGAATGCAAGCCAGCAGTGAGCCCTTGCCAAAGGTGGCCAACAACAGTGTGGGCTGTATTAATAAGAGTCTAGCCAGCAAGCTAAGGGAAGGGAGTCTCATGTCTTTTGCACACTGCACTCCAGCGATATTCTCACAAGAGTAGCTTCAAGCTCACTAGTGTAAAGCAGACAGTGATGGGATGGGGTGAGGCCAGAGGTCTACCAAGACCCTTAGAGGGGTGAAGAACAGGGAGGGAGATGATACAAGAGCTGCACTCATTCAGCCTGAAGAAGACTAGGCTAAGAGGAGAGCTTGTTAACGGCTACAGCTATCTAATGGGAGGCTGTAGAGAATGTGAACCTGGTTGCAATCATTGCTTGTATGTATATGCCATCCTGGAGATAAGTATAAGAGAAAGAAATCAGGGAAAACTGGAAAAAAAAAAAAAAAAAACCCTCTCCTTTCAAAACGCTTCTAAAAACAGCTCCTACATAGGTTTCTCAATCTAATTTTTCTGCCACAGAATCTTAGCAATCACACTAAAACAGTATTAGTTTTCCAACAAATTGAATATTCAATTTCAGAAAGCAACTTCCACTATCATAAAACCTTCCATCCAAAAGCAGCAGCAGCTACAGTTTTTCAGCTTTATGCTTGGAATTTGTGATTTATGTGAATTGTCAAACAGCCCCATTTAAAAAATAATAATAATCAAAAGAAATGTTATACTTTCCACTTTTAAAGTTCACATTTCCTTTATTTAGCATTTAAAGACAAGAAATTACAAACAGATGGTCAGTCTCTATTCAAATAGAAAACAGTTCTACTGTTCATACTTCACCTGAGACACAAACAAAATTGCTCAGCTTTTACTCTGTATCATTATCCACTATTGCTCAATAGAGGAAATAATTAGTTCATATTTCCAACTCCCAAGAACAGGGACTGTATTTGAAGATACCAAACTAATTCCTGCTGGACTTGACTGTACTCAAGGATTGTGCCATTCCCAATTACAGGAGCTCCATGCTGAGGGAAAATAGCAGCGCTAGTCGAACCTACTTTAAAATTTTCTTGACCAATTCAAGATATGATATTGCAGATTTTATTTTTTTATATAAAAAAACAACAACAAGAAGATCATTTCCAGCTACAGTGCCACTGTATTATTTGCCCTGATGTTCAAAGGGCTATTTCACTTGACTGCAAACTCCTCTGGTCCATAAACCTTCTGAAATTGGCCACAGATACTGCAAGCTGACCATTCAGAATCCTGAAGGTTAATCATTAAAAATGCCAGGAGAGGTGCCAGTTATTTGCTTCCGAGCTGATGCCTCTGGAGGAACCTCACTTGACACGAATATAGAGGTTAGGATAATGCAATGCAAACATTTTATATCAAGAGTTTTCATTTGACAATCAAAATACTACACCTCAGCTGGAAAACCACCACATACAAATCAATAGAGCAAATCAGCATGAGTATCATTCAACAATCCCTTAACTGAAAAGCAATGATGCAGACAGAAAAAAAAAAAAAAATCAAGACTTGATACAGAAGAAACGCAGCCAGCTAGCGACAAATTTTCAAGTTACATTTCTCTCCTGCACAGTAAAATAGAATCAGGATGTATTTTTTATTATATATTACTATAATTTATACATATGTATCTATTTACAGTGCATGGACATCTTGACATAGCCTGCATCAAGCAGACACATTTCTGAGTGATCCATCAAGCACAACACAACTGATTCTAAATCACTAGAAATTTCATTACATACTTTTGTCACAATGACCATCAATCTACATAAAAACCTGCTTCAGAGCTGCAGATTTTAATTGTGCCTTCAGCTTGTCAATCCGAACAGACTGGAGTAGGATGCTCCTGAGGCACTGGCACAAACACCAGGTGCAGTCACCTAGTAAGGCTGTAAGCCTCTGACAGCAACAGCTCTCTGTTGAATGTTGTTTCTTTTCACCAGGTGCCAGGCAGTTTGGGCACCAGCCGGGAACTTGAGTCGCCAAGAATTTGTGCTACAGGTTTCCTGGATAATTTTCAGGAAGCCATGGGAGGGAGACAGGGATTCAATGAAAGATCACGACGCACAAATTTAAGTATCTAAACTCCCATCGCACTGAAGATAGTTTAAGGAGAGGCTTTAAGAATTAAGGAGCATTAATCTGACCCACTAGCAGGGGCTCTCTGCAGGTATCTAAGCCTGAATCTCCATATCTGAGACTACTACATGCAGACAGAAGACCTATGTTCTTCTGGCCCAGCTGCTGGAAGCTAAGTTAAAAGACATGAACGTATTTCAAGTGGCATAGGTGTGTTGGTAACGGACTAAAACAGTCCCCTGGCTATGTCCTCTATCAGCCATATCTCCAGAATGAACACATTAATGAACTGATCCCGCAAGATCAATGAAGATACCCAAGTTCGGCACCTTCGTTTTTCTCTGAAGTCTACCTTGAGAAGTTTACAGATAGACTGAGGTACAGAAAACACCGTTCATTTTTTTCATCATTAAATTGTAAAGCATTATATGATGGAGAAATCAGGTCTATAATCATACTGTCAGCTATTCTTGAAAACACGGTATTTCTTATCAAAGACTGAAATGATGACATGAAGTTTAGAATTAAGTCTTAAAAACAGAACTATTTATATAGACAACGGTCCTCTAGAAATGTAACAGTACACTTGTTAAAGTAATGTTGAAAAAATACTACTGTACACAGATCAACACTGGATAAAAACACTCCAAAATTAATAGATACCAAACATGAAGCTAACAGACACGGCAACTGGTAAAGGTCAGGAACCATAGAAGAACTGTATGAAATATCAGTACTTGCCTGTTTCAAGTGATCAGTCCAACTACAGGCAACCAAAGAATACTACAGAATAATTCTCAGTCACATACACAAGACACACGGTTGAGTGCAAGCCGCCCAATTTTGACAGTAGGCATTTTACAAATCAGTTAAATAATATTTTGAAGGTTCGTTTGAAATAGCATACGCGAATACCCATTAAAGCAAACAAAAAACTCTGAGGTCTTTACACCCTTCTGAACCATTTCTGAGAACATCTGAAAATTAATCAACCTGGAAAGCTCACCATAGGTTAGGTTCCCTATGAACTACAGCTTCAGAATTATTGAACTCATGTTAATAGAAAAATATAGCAGTGTCATGGTTTTATGATTTTCGGTTATTGGTACTCCACATCATAACATCATGTAATGAATGTACCTGGTTCTCAGAAGAGAAGGACTACTACATTCCCCACGGTACTTTGCTCCTCTGTTACCATTTCCAACCGGAGGGAAAAGATAAAAGCTCGCAGTATAAAAACTTGCAGATCACGAGACCTCGTCCCTTTTTCCGCCGTCTCTCATTGAGCAGCACCTCGCTCTCCAGCCGTCTTATCGTCAGTAGTAGAGTAAGGCCTGCCTTGATTTTGAAACATTCTCTCTCTCTTTATTGGATTTATCAGCTTAAATTGTAATTATATTGTATTATAGTGTGTTGTTTTGCATTCCGATATCTTATTTAGTAAATTAGTTTGTTTCTCCTCAGATTGTTGCCGCTGTTCTTTGCTCTCAGGGCCATCTCCTTACCCTTTTTCCCTTTTCCCTTTTCCCGGGGCGTGGACCCGTGGATCCCCCGTCCCCTTCATCATGGAACCGGGCCGAACACCCATAAACTGTTGACAAGCAGAAAGCTCCAAATATTGTTACTCCTATAGGATATAGCCGATATACAAAGGTTTGTTCTTTGCCAGTTCCATTTGGCTCTTGTCTTTATACTGAAAGAGCAGAATGAACACAGAGCTCTCAAAACCCATCAATGCTAGGAATACATCCAGTGACTCAAGTGACCAAATCACATGGCATTTCAGCATCCCATTCTCCTTCTTAGCTTAGGTGTATTCAAACTTTTTGAAACAGTTACCGTTATGGAACAAACCCATTTTTAATGTCTGAATATTAGCTTTTTTTTTTTTTTAAACTGCTCCTTACAGTTACAACAGGAATCCCGAAGATCACTTCAATGTTAAAAGCCTAATTAACTGTTTTGCATCTTTTTAGCACGCATTTACATTTTGCAGCACATCCTTACGCGTGGTTTCATACAGTTACCCAGAAGTCAGGCTCCTCAACTAATGCTTTGATATCAGCCCTATGATATGTTCAGTACCAACGCTTCCCCCTAGATCCAGACTGATTCAACCCAGAGAATGGAGCTGTATGTGGCTCTCTGTGCAGACAGGACTGGACTCCAAGGACAAGCCACGTGAATAAAACCCGTGTTCACAGAACACAGACAGCCTCTCAGAAAGGGAAAAGCCCATCTCTTTGCCCAGCTAGCCCACACCACTTCTACTGCAATTAAGCAGTTTTAACAAATGTTCGTTTTATCCAGAAGCTGCTCAAACATAGATTATTTAATTTCTACTCAAATAATTTAATAATGCTGCTTGTCTGCAAATAGTTACTTATGAGAGAAGGAAAATAAGTTTGTAAAATTGGATTCTATTATTTTTCCTAGATACAGACGATCAATTGACAGCACTGTTTCAAAAATATTTCAGCATGCCAAAGGCATACACAACTCAATAAATAGTTAAACAAAAGAAATTCTGCTCCAATTCAAACACAGGTCTAGGAGAGAACCAGTACAGACAGGATATCAAACGCTACCCTTCACGAGTCCCCAGGGAGCACTTCAACACACCAAAGAACTCAGAGCTTAAAAAAAAAAAAAAAAAAAAAGTGCTGCTCCTCCAAACAGCCGTGTAAGGCTGACGTAGCTGAACATTATTCCTTTTCCAGACCTACTCTTCCAAATCATCCCAGCAGCAAATGCCCTAAAAC
The DNA here is from genome assembly GCF_002078875.1 of Numida meleagris. Taxonomy (NCBI): domain Eukaryota; kingdom Metazoa; phylum Chordata; class Aves; order Galliformes; family Numididae; genus Numida; species Numida meleagris. The sequence goes on along the minus strand of NC_034409.1, from coordinate 33,384,077 downwards.
ACACGGCCACCACCACATGCATCACCACAGGACTGCTCAGCAGGAGGCAGCTCCTGCCCACAGCAGCCCTGAGCCCTGCCAAGCCCACCCTGCCCTGCATTCAGTGCCACCCCTTCCCTTTTCTTAGCACAAGTGTCTCCAGCTGTCCAGAGCTGGATCAGAAATCATTTGTTGCTGTGTATTTTTCAAGCTCAGTTCACTTTTACAGCCATTAGAAACAAACCAACCAGCCCACGTGGACCTAGAGACGACAGGCCTGCTCGTAAAGCCAAGATGGTTGGGTTGCATCTGTGTGAACAACACAGAGTCCTACACCAACGAAACAAATTTGGGCTTCAGACTGAGTAGAACTTCGTGGGTATGCTTAGGTTCCCCCTTTCAGTTGTGTTATTTCTGCTACACACAAATATTTTCCATTGTATTTCTAACACTTCTTGCCCAGTGAAGCCATCTACCCAGCTCAGCTGTCACTAACTGCAGTGTTACCATCCAGCAATAACAACAGTCGGTAACCTTTTTAGCACACAAAACTGTTTTCAATTTTGCAATAAGACAAAATTCTTACTCCAGTTAAAAAGATTCTGTTAAGGAGCTGCTATTTAAAAATCAGAGAGGAAGCACTGCCTCTAAATCCTTAAGGCCAATGGCACAAGCTTGGCCAAAGGGAGTGCTGCCCACTTGCCACACACCTGCGCTGGACACTGAGCCCCAGTCACTCACAGGTTAAAGTAAAATAAAGGTCTGTGTGCGCTGCACAACTCATCCAGTCAGAAATTAAGTGTTATAATGCTCTAACAGGGAGCAAAGTTTAGAGCCCAGCATATTAAAAACAAGGGAATAGTAGCTGAGCACTGTTGTTGCCTGGCAGAAATGTCGGATTACTCAAGATAACACAGGCACAACCGATGCTGGTACTACAGACTGCTTCATCCTCTGTAATTTCAAACTCCAAGGATACTGTTTAATTTACAAGTGCCCTGCGAGCTTCTATCACATCCCAGGCTGATGTCTTCTTCTGTAACTGGGAAATGGAAATACGTTGTGAAAATAAGAACACAATTTTTCAGCAGTGTCATTACTTGTATATGTGAAATATTGATTTAGCACACGAGAGACACAGCCACTATAACCACACTTTCGTAACACTGTACAGCTTTCATGCTCAGTATACTTCTACAGTCAGTGCCAATCTACGGAAGCAGCATGAAGGACTTTATACACCTATTCAACACGAAAAAATGAGAACACCCAGTATCAAACAGACTTGGGTCTGAAATCAAGTATTAACTGGTATTTTCTGCACTCCTAGGAAGTAAGATTGGCCCATTACTAAATCCCTGGATACTGCCAGCAGCACAATTTCAAACGCAGGGATTGCTTCTGGAGCTCCTATTTTACAATGTAGTGAGTGACATCACTGAAGAAAACAAATGGTTCTACTCATGAGCGCTATTTGTCACATGGAGCAAAGATGAGGTGTGGATTGCTCGGGGGCCAAAAATACATTTCATTATGTCTTAGTTATAAACAAAGTGATAACTGGGGAGAAGAAAGTCTGCCATGTAATCATCAGAAACCCCCCAGACTGCACCAGACAGCCAGCTGCTCTGTCCCTCCTGGCACACCCAAAATTGGATGAAACTCCCCAGTTGTGCCACCTATCCTACCTACTGCTTGCTCCAAGAACCATTTAATACTGTTTTGGTTTCTTTGTACCTAGAAAACATATACGGAATTAGTTTTTAAGAGCATAAGCATTAGAAGCACCATTAAAAAGTGAGAACTAAACCCCTGTTTAATTAAAGAGACAACATGTTTCTGATTGCACCACCTTCTAAGTGCAGTATTGATTAAAAAAGGACTTGTTCAAGCAAATCATTTGAGCAACAAGTATAATTGAGAACTATACTACTACTTTCATCAGCTGCAAAACTATCAGCCAAATGCATTTTGCAGGATATTAACAGCATTAATATCAAAACAAAAATAAACAAAGACATACGTGATTCTAGAAAGGGCTGGCAATAACAAACAGCTGTGAGGAAAGTTTTAGATTCCCTCAGAAACTGACAGCATTACCAGAAGCAGTTTACCTGCATGAAGTAGCTATTGAATCTAACAACTATGGTAGAGCTCATAGCTTAATTCTGGCCAAGGAACTTCTCCGTAGGCCCGTCACAGTATGGTAACTTCACAAAGTTACACAGAAGCTTTATGAAGTTGTACAGAAGCTGCAAGGTAAGCTCATAAGCTACACAGGAGGTGACAGTGATGAGAACAGTGTTGTAACAGTGAAACTACAAGGTGAGATTGTAAGTAGCAAAAATACATTTCAAAAAGGCTATGCTTAAGCATAGTTCAAAAAGCTGGTGCTGCTCCCAGACACTGAGAAGAACATGCCACTCCTCTGATGCCACTCCAGCCAAATCCAATCACAATTAGAACAAATGCATGTAATTAAAATACCTGTCTAGCAGCTGCTATTTGAGAGTAAAGAAGGATATTTGCTTCCTTCAGAACTAGGGGGAGAAAAAAAAGCTTCCAGCAGCAAGGAAGTAAGATCATTTCCTGCAGCTGTGTCACACGTCCTGCTCAGCCCCTGCTGCTCCTCACTCCCAGAACTCTCTGAAGCCACAGCAGGAGTCCCACTTCTTCAAAAACACCCTTCAGTGCTGTTTCAGAAGTACAACCTACCAAAACTCTCGATGACAGTGAACTTCATCCAAAGTGCTTCAGTAACAAAAGTGAGCTACACAAATTGTGGTGGACATGTAAAAGGGAACAGAGGGGTCATACCCACACACGAGTATGGCAAACATGCTCAGCACAAACCAAGCACTGCACATGCAGTGGTTATTCAAACCTTCAGCACGGCAAACATAACGCAGCATCGTTAGAAACACTGACTTAAGAACTGCATTGCCCATCCTCTCCATGGATCTTGAAGAGAGTGAACACAATCACAGCTGGAAGCTTGTTCAGATGCCAGATAGCCCACCTGGAGTCAAGCAGTACCGCAGGAAAGCGTGGAAGCGGCATCCCAGCCTCCCCCAAAACACACAGATTTCTGTTCTACTGACTGCAGCCGCTTCTTGCTCTTGCATGACTTACACATCATTTCTCAAAACACACCGGCACTCCTCCACAACCTGCAATCACAGGTAACACACTGCTGCAGGTGTCTTCATGCCTTTCAAAACAAGCACTTCCCTTCAGTTCACCTACTCAAGCGTACAACGCTTTATATGACATTAAATATGCTATCACTTAATTGGAACTAATGCCACAGTACATGCATAATTACTTGCTTCCACACTGACAAAATCTTCATATTTCCCAGGTACTCCTCTGGTTCAGCAGGTTAATCTGAGTTAATATATCAGTACTTTTTCCCTTCTACTGTTGTGTAGAAGAAACACTATTCAAAACAACAAGTAGGGATGGGGAAAAAGTTAAACTAAACTATGTAACATACACCAGAGAAACGCAGTTAAGATGTATCCTTTAACAGCAGGAAAATTTTTGTCTCTAACTTGAAGTAATGCCACGGTCCCTGGGCAGCAGGCACGGCCCCGAGCTGCCAGAGGTCAAGGGACATTTGGACATTGCTCTCAGACATAGGGTTTGAATTTTGGGTAGCCACTGTGTGGGGCCCCGGAGTTGGTCGACAGTCCCCGAGTGCCCCTTCCAGCACGGGATACTCTATGATTCTGCAGTTAAGATTACTAAACTCTCAGGCTGTGTTCAGAGCAAAGTAAGATTTGAAAAAGTACAGACACCGTCCAACTAACACAAGTTTATGAATGGAATTTTTGAAGAGGGAGAAGAAATCAACCTAAACTTCTGCCTCCCCAGGCTCGCTCCGGTCCAGCCGCAGCACCTGCCGCCGACACAAGGCTCGCAGTGCCCACCAGCAGCCCGCGGCGGGGCCGCCTCTCTCCGCTCACGCAGCGTCCGCGGGCGCCGGCAACTCTCAGCAGACGGCAGCAAGCCCAAGCCGAACTTCAGCCGCCTTACCACCGCCGGGGAGCTCTGGGGGCTCGGCGCTGTCAGGGGCGCGCCGCCCGCAGGACCCGATCCGTCCCGGCCGACCCACGGCCACAGCCCCGCTGCGCGGTACGGGGACGCCGCCTCCCCGGGGCCGCTCGCCCCGCCGCCCTCACCCAGCTCCCGCCGGGCCCCGCACCGAGGGAGGTCCCTCCGGAACGGCGCCGCGGCCCGACCCGGCCGCTCCTCACCTCCTTGACGGGAGGAAATTTTTTCCTGCACTCCAGGCTCAGGCCCCGCAGGTCTCCCTGCATGTTTTCCAGCAGTTTCTTCACGGCTTCGGGGCTGCTGGTCCCGGACATGGCGGCGCCGGGCCGGGCGCTGTTCCGACGGGGCAGGGGCAGCGCCTCCGGTTCCGCGGCCCCGGCCGACACGTCCGCGCCCGACACCGGAACCCGTCAGCCGCGGCCCCTTCCCTCCCTCCCCGCCG